>NW_006408800.1:1095652-1105759 GCF_000296735.1 Chrysochloris asiatica | reverse complement strand
AAGATTGAAGTTGTCAAGGACTTCATTCTTCTTGGATCAACTATCAACACTCATGGAAGCAGCACTCAAGAAATCAAACAACATATTGCATTAGGCAAATGTGCTGCACAAGACCTTTTTAAAGTGTTGAAGAGCAAAGATATCAGCTTGAGGACTAAGGTGTGCCTGACCTAAGCCATGGTATTTTCAATAACCTTATATGCGTGTGAAAGCTGAACAGTGAATAAGGAAGACCATAGAAGAATTGATATTTTTGTATTATGGTGCTGGAGGAGAATGTTGAAAGTGCCATGGGCTGTCAAAAGAACCAACAGATCCGTTTTGGAAGAAGTTCAGCCAGAGTGCTCCTTGGAGGCCAAGATGGCCAAACTTCGTCTCTCACACTTCGGACATATTTTCAGGAGGGACCAGTCTCTGGAGAAGGATATCATGTTTGGTAAGGTGGAGGGTCAGAGAAAAAGAGGAAGACCCTCAATGAGATGCATTGGCCAAGTGACAGCATCAATGGACTCAAGTGTGGCAACAGTAGTGAGGTTGGCCCAAGAACAGCAGTGTTTCATTCTGTTGTGCATAAGGTCGCTATGGGTCGGTACCAACTTGATGACACCTAACAACAACAACAAACATTACCAGAGTTCCAAAAAAAGTCATTTAGACAAAGTAAAATTATACCAGATGAAAATGTGGATCTGTACATAGGAATGAATACCAGAAATGCTATGTGAATACCATTGCTTTAAATACATAGATTTCATTATTTAAAATAATAGGAATCATGGTGGGTTGTTGTTAGGTGTCTCCAAGTCTTTTCCAACTCATAACAATCATATGTACAACTGAACAAAACGCTGCTCAGTCCTGTACCAGCATCACTACTGTTGCTATATCTGAGCCCTCTGTCACAACCCTCTCACTTTAGCGTTTCCTCTTTCTCACTGACCCTCGACTTTACTAAGTATGATGTTCTCCAGGGACTGGTCCCTCCTGACAATGTGTTCAAAATACATAAGATGAAGTTCCAGAATCCTCACTACTAAAGAGTATTCTGACAGTACTTCCAAGACAGATTTTGTTTCTTCCTCTGACAATCCATGGTATATTCAATACTCTTTGCCAACACCATAATGCAAAGGCATCAATTCTTACTCATTCTTCCTATTCTTTGTCCAGTTTTCACGTATATATAAAACAATTGAAAATATCATGGCTTGAGCCAGTCACACTTAGTCCTTGAAGTAACATCTTGGCTTTTTAACACTTTAAAGAAGTCTTTGGTAACAGATTTGCCAAAATGCAATACATTGTTTTATTTCTTGACTGCTGATTCCATGAGCATCAATCATGGCTCCAAGTAAATTGAAATCCTTGATAACTTCAGTCTTTTCTCCATTTAGTATGATGTTGCTTATTGGTATAGTTGTGAGGATTTTTGTTTTCTTTATGTTGAAGGGTAATGCACACTGAAGGCTGTAGTCTTCAATCTTCATCAGTAAGTGCTCCAAGTCCTCTTCAATTTCAGCAAGCAAGTTGTGACACCTGCATATTGCAGGTTATTAATGATCCTAAGGTCACATTTTTCTTCATACAGTTCAACTTCTCAAGTTATTCTCTCTCCATAAAGATTGAATATGTATGGATAAAGGATACAACTCTGGCTCACACCTTTTCTGATTTCATTCAGTATATCCTTGTTCTATTCAAGGGTATACTTTTGTTCTATATGTAAATTCTGCATTTGTACAACTAAATGTTCTGCAATTCCCATTTTAAATAACATTACCCATAATATATTATTATCCACAGAGTCACATGCTTTTCCATAGTCAGTAAAACACAAGTGAACATCTTTCTGGTATTCTTTGCTTTCAGCCAAGATCCATCTGACATCAGCAGTGGTTTCCTTCATTCTACTTCCTCTTCTTAATCTGGCCTGAATTTCTGGCAACCATTATATTTTTGTATGATATTAATGATAATGTTTGATCATTTCCACATTCTGTTGTATCACTTTCCTGGAAAATTGACACAAATATAGGTCTCTTCCAGTCAACTGACCAGGTAGCGTTCTTCCAAATTTCTTGGCCTAAACAAATGAGTGCTTTCAGAATTGCATCAGTTTGATGAAAAAATTTCAATTGATATTCTGTCAATTCCCCGACACTTTTTTTTCACCAATGCCTTCTTTCTTCAATACCATCAGTTGTTGATTACATGCTATCTCCTGAAATGGCTGAACATCGACCAATTCTTTTTGATACAGTGATTTTGTATATTCCTTTCATCTATTGATGATTCCTGCAATGTTCAATATTTCGCCAATGGAATTCTTTAATATTACAAGTCAAGGCTTGAATTTTTCTTCACGAATTCTTTCAGTTTGAGAAGTGCTGAGCATTTTCTTCTCTTTTGGTTTCTTAACTCCAGTTTTTGCATATTTCATTATAATATTTTACTTTGTCTTCTCAAGCTGCACTTTGAAATTTTCTGTTCAGCTCTTTGATTTCATCATTTCTTCCATTCACTTTATCTAGTCAAAGTTCAAATGCAATTCCAGAGTTTCTTCTGACATCCACTTTGGTCTTTTCTTTCTTTACTGTCATTTTTAAATGACCTTTCTTTTTCTTCATGTATGATGTCCTTGATGTCATCCCATTACTTGTCTGGTTTTGGTTATTAGTGTTCAGTGTATCAAATCTTTTCTTGAGATAGTTTCTAAATTCAGGTGGAATATACTCAAGGTCATATTTTGGCTCTTGTTGACTTCTATTAATTTTCTTCAGTTTCAACTTGAACTTGATGGTTTGTTCCTCATTGTCTCTTTCCACAGGTGTAGTCTATTTGATTCCTGTATATTATTCCATCTGGCAATGTCTATATTTATTCATTTGTAATAAATAGATCATTCATTCTGTAATGAGTTTAGTTTTGCAAAATTCTACCATGCACTCTCCGGTGTTATTTCTATCACCAAGTCCACATTTTCTGAATATCGATCCTTCTTTCTTTATAAGTGTTATACTCTTACCTCCAGTAATAATCAATGGATCTTGATTGCATGTTTTTATCAATTTCAGACTGCAGAAATTGGTAAAAATCTTCAATTTCTTCATCTTTGGCATGAATGGTTAGTGCACAAGTTTGAATAATAATTGTATAAACTGGTCTTCTTGTGGGGTGATGGTTATGTGCTGTGGAGTTGGTTCTTACTCATAACAACCCTGTACAAGGTTTCTGATGCTGTAAATCTTTATGGAAGCAGAAAGCCTCATTTTTCTCCCACAGAACAGCTGGTGGTTTCTTACTGCTTAACTTGCAGTTTGCAGCCCGATTCATAACCACTGCACTACAAGGGCTCCTTGGTCTTCCTTGTAGGCATATGGATATTATCCTACCACTGACAACATTGTATTCAGGCTAGATCTCTCAGTGTTATTTCTGGTGATGAATGTGATGCCATTCTCTTCTATTTGCAATTTCTGGCAGAGTTAACCAGACTGTCTGACTCAAAATGGCCAATACAGTGAGTTTCAGTTCATGCTTCCCTAGGGTATTGATCTTCATGCATTCTATCTTGTTTTTGACAGCTTCCAATTTTCCTAGATTCATACTTCACACATTATACGTTTGGATTATTAATTAATGTTTGCAGCTGTTTCTACTCAGTTTGAGTCATGTCACATCAGCAAATGAAGATTCTGGAAACTTTACTCAATTCATAACATTAAGGTAGACTCTACTTTGAGGAGAGTCCATAAAATATGAAATAAAAAACACATGTAAAATGTAGGTAATATCACAAAGTTCAGAAGGAAGAGAATAAAAGTATACTTTTGTAAGGTTCTTATATTATACATTAAGTGCAAAAATATTAAGTTAAAATGATGTTAAAGAGATATAAACCCTAAAGAAATACTAAAAAAGTAAATCACAGATTTATAGCCAATAAGTCAACAATGGAGATAAAATGAAATCATATAAGAAATGATCAATAATTGGAAAATATGGCCTTGGTGATATAAACTATACTGGCGATCACATGCTAGAACTTTGGAAGATCAATGACTTATTCATTGCAAATGCCTTTTATTACAAAACACAAAGCTATACATGTAGACCTCACCAGATGGAATACACAGAAATCAAATTGACTACATCTGTGTGAAGAGATGGTGGAGAACTTCAATATCATCATTCAAAACCAGGCCATGGGCAGATTGTGATATACCATATATACTCATATACAAGTTCAGGCTGAAGCTGAAGAAAATGTAAACAAGTTCACAGGAGCCAAAATATGACCCTGAACATATCCCACCTGAATTTAGAGACTATCACAAGAACAGATTTGATGCATTAGATACTAATGACCAAAGACCAGAAGAATTGTGGGATGACATCAAGAACATCATATGTAAAGAAAGCAATAGATCCATTTACAAGACAGGGGCAAAAAGGAAAAGACAAAAGTAGATGTCAGAAGAGACTCTAAAACTTGCTATTGAGTGAAGAGGAGCTAAGAAATTGGAAGAACTGACTAAGTAAAAGAACTGAATAGAAAATTTCTGAGAGCAGTTCAAGAAGAAAAAGCCAAGTATTACAATGAAATGTGCAAAGACATGGAATTAGAAAACCAAAAGGGAAAAACAAGCTTAATATTTTTCAAGCCTTGAATTTCAATATTACAGGACTCTATGGGCAAAATATTGAATGATGTTGGAAACATGAAAAAAAGATGGAAGGAATACATAGAATCACTATACCAGAAAGAATCTGTCAATGTTTAATAATTTCAAAAGATACCATATGAACAAGATGGAGGATCAGGTGGAAGTGCAGTACGGAGCTCTGTCAGCAACAACACAGAATACCAGACCAAGCAGGCTCAGGGGATGGTGTCAGAACTATGAATCACATATAAAGGAATATTTAGAAAGTTGGAAGGCTTACAGCTAAGGGAATTTGTAGCAGAAGTAAGAAATCCATTTCTTTCTATTCAAGATGCTCAGCTGCTCCCAGAGCCACCATCTTTAGTGAGACCAAGCAGGGGAAGGATCAGAGCAGCCACAGATGCCTGACAGAACTGCAGAGATAAAGGTGTGGACATTTTTTTTTTTTTTTTGTAGCTGTTCATTGGTCTCTCACTGTCTGCACACCTCCATTCTGGTGACTAGAGAGGGTTCCTGAGCAAGTGGACATTCGAACCCCACCCCCGGAGGGTTCTACTATGCATGCGCACAGATATCCTCGAAAATTTAAAGTGACAGTTTCCACTTAAAACCAAACAGCAGTGCAAAACAGCCACATCAGGCCCTGAACTGTTTATCACTAAAAAAAGGCCTGAATGGGGGTTGTGGAGCAGGACAGGCAGATTAAAAAGTAAATAGGCCGAACATTAAATCCTGAGTTACGTCACGATGGCTAACAGTGGCATTTTGAAATTTCTCAGGAAGAAGTGTGAAAAGGGAAGCCTATATCCTGATCACATCTACCTGAAGGCAATCAGAAAGCATAAAAAATACCAAAATACAAACCGATCTAGGTATTAAGGCCACAGATAACTCCTGAATATGCCCCCCAAACAGAAACATATCAGCACAAGTCCAGAAACGATATAAAGTGACAGAGACAAATGAGTTGGAGGAAGACCTACACTCCATACTGGAAGATAGGCAGGCTTTGGAAATGCCCAAGAAGGAATTCAGAAAAATTATTATAAAATGTATCAAAATACTATACAACAGAGTTGAGAAAAATAAAGAAGAAGTCAGGAAAGCGCTACAGGAAAAATCAAATAAGATAGATACAGCATTAGAAACAATTCAAAACCTACAGAAAGTGGTCCAAACAATTAATAGTAGACTATCAGAAATGGAAAATACACTGAAGGGGCAAAGGAGTAGAATTGAAGAGATAGAAGCCAGAACTAGTGAGCTAGAATATAAATCTCTCAACACTACTAAGATAAAGAACAAGCACAAAAAAGGATTAAAAAAATCTGAAGAAGGCCTAGGATTCATGTTGAAGAACATGAAGAGGAATAACATAAGAATTGTTGGCATTCCAAAACAGGAAAAATCACACAAGTCCACAGAGGAAATAGTTAAAGAGCTTCTGGAAAAAAATTTCTCTAACATCTTGAAAAGCAAAGAGATAAGCATTCAAGAAGCTCAACAAACCCCAGGAAGGATAGACCCTAAAAGAAAATCACCAAGACATATAATAATCAAGCTCTACAAAATCACTCAACTCAACTCAAGCCACCACAGCACAACAGACAGATGAGTGGTGGCCGTTTGGTTTTATGTTGATACTGTCACTTTAAATTTCAATGTCAATCCTGATACAATCCTTATATAATCAAGATACAATCAAGATGTTCTCTCCTGATACTATCAATCCTGATACAATCAAGATGTTCTCTCCCAGGATGGCGGCTCCTGGAACAGCTGAGTGTCTTGATCCAGAATACAATGGGTTTCTGGATTCCCTTCAAATTCCCCAGTTGTAAATCCTCCGATCCTCCAAACATAACTTTACATTTGTTTCAGAGTTCCAACACTATCTCGTGAGCCCTCTTGGCCTGGTGTTCTTTGTTGTTGTTGACCGAGCTCCTCACTACATGTCTACCCGATCCGCCATCTTGAAGGAGCAAGGCCTGGTAGTATAGTGGTTAGACCTCGCTGCTTCGAAGATCTTGCTGCTCCATTCTTCTTGGATCAACTATCAACACTCGCGGAAGCAGTAGTCAAGAGATCAGACGACATATTGCATTGGGCAAATCTGCTGCATAGGCACTTTTTAAAGTGTTGAAGAGCAAAGATGTTAGCTTGAGGACTAATGTGCACCTGACCCAAGCCATGATATTTTCAATAACCTCATATGGATGCAAAAGCTGGACAGTGAATAAGGAAGATAGTAGAAGAATTGATGCCTTTGAGTTGTGGTGTTGGAAAAGAATACTAAAAGTGCCATGGGCTGCCAAAAGAACCAATAGATCTGTTTTGGAAGAAGTGCAGCCAGAGTGCTCCTTGGAGGCCAGGATAGCTAAGCTTCATCTCTCATACTTTGGACATGTTGTCAGGAAGGAACAGTCGCTGGAAAGGGATGTCATGCTGGGTAAGATGAAGGGTCAGAGAAAAAGAGGAAGACCCCCAACGAGATGGATCAGCCAGGTGGCATCACCGATGGCAACAAGTGTGGCAGTGGTGGTGAGGTTGGCCTAAGATTGGACATTGTTTCGTTCTGCTGTGCATGAGTTGGTTCTGACTCGATGGCACCTGACAACAACAACAACAACAAAATCAAAGATAAGGACAGAATCCAGAAAGCAGCTAGGGAAAAGAGAAGTGTAACATACAAATGGCAAGCAAATCAGCTTAAGCTCGGATTTCTCAACAGAAACCATGCAGGCAAGAAAGCATTGGAGATATATATATAAAACCCTGAAAGAAAAAAACTGCGAGTCAAGAATCCTCTACCCAGCAAAGCTGTCAACCAAATACAATGGTGTAACTAAAACATTCCAGGATAAACAGAAACTAAGGGGATTTGCCAAAGCCAACCCTGTTATGAAAAACATCCTAAAGGAAGCTCTGTGGACTGAGAACCAACAAGAACAGACAACAACCAGAGAATGATGTACGTGGCAACATCACCCTGAACAGTCAAGAACAGAATAAAATTATAAGAACAGAGGATCTTGGAGGTCAGTCTATGATCAAAACAATTACAATGTGAAAGAAGATAAGCACAGAAGAACAGAGACCCAGGTGGTGAGAAGGTCAGGTAGATTACAGGATAAAATGGACTTATTTAAATGGAGAGAAGAATTAATGGAATATAAGCTAACCACAACAGTGGGGTTGGGAAGGGCAATACAAGAAGGGGGAGGAGGCAGAAGGACAAGATAGATAGGGGACCACTGAGACAGGTTTGTATGGCCTATGTGGGACAAGGGAAAGAGTGATGTATGCTCAACCTTGGAACAACAGGGCTCTGTGATTCAGGAATCTAGGCATAGCTTGAAGAAGGGAAATAATATTAAAATGCTTGACTGTCTTATGAATATTGGTTTCCCTTGCCTACTATTGTAAAATAGACACTTGAGTGGTATAGAAAGGAATGATGGGAAGCAAGATTACAGAAAACCTGTAAGCCTGTCTTTAGCCTATAACTGATTGGAATACCTAAAAGGGGTTCTAGGACTTGCCCAGTGAAATAGGCCTCTTGCAAAGCCTTTGCAGAGTATAGGACCTTAGGTGGAATCCTGAATCCCATCCAGAATCTTAATGAGGTGGGACATTCCCACTAGCAAGGACAAGCAGACCAGCCTGGAACAGCTACAGTGACAAAAGATATATCTTCTAAGAAAGATCATCAGGAAAAACCAAAAACAAAAATGTCAGCATGACTGGCTACTACAAGCATAAGCAAGCTGTTCTCCAGGAAGCCATCAAGGCAAGCAATCAAGTTCCTTCCGGACAATCTCTCCTCTAAGACTGAACCTCAAAGGGAACACATGAACAGGCATGTAAGCTTACCGATGACCACATTGGTCTACTGGTGAGTGGAAGAGGGGGGAAGGCAGAGATGAAGAAATGGGCTGAGTTCAACCACAGTCCATTGACTCCCGTTAACCTGGAGATGAGAGAGAAGAGGAAGGGCTGGTTGGTCCAAAGTGTGGTGAGACCTGAGGACAATTGAGTCCATGGACAAGGACTTAGCCACAGTGGGCTAGAGCTGAGAGTGAAGCATCCAGCTGATATGAAGTGAGGGGAGATGCACAAGAACACCCAAACTTGCATACAGTACCCTTTTGACCTAGCCTTGATGGCTCGTTAATCAGAACTCGACTACAGGAAGATGGGGGGGGGGTTTTATAAAAGAAACACTGGTAAATTGCTTCAATTTGATGAACCTGATCTATACTCAGAGTGGTAGTTACCCTAAATACCAGCAGCGAGGAAAAGAGTCTTCACATCAAGTATCAATGGTATCCCCTCTTAGGGACGGGCAACTTAGACATTGGCTACCTAAAATAAGGGGGCAATAAAGTGACCAGGTTACAACGTTTCAAGAGGGAGTTTAGTTTAAGAGTATGGGGGGAAAGAAAGAGTGCCCACTGAATAGTTTTCATCTTTTTTAGATGGGTCTGGTGAAAAAAGATGGAGATAAGATTCGTAAGATTCAATAGTGAATAATTGTTATCATGACTAATTGCAACTGTCACAACTGTAAAGGTAGAAGTTTTGTAACAAAAACAGGGGAGTTGTTAATCTTACAGTCCAGAAACAAAGGACCCTAGGACCATCAAGAGAGAAGCGCACAAGCAGAATGTGGGACCTTTTCCAGAGAAGCAGCAGCTCCAGAGATGGAGGCAGAGATGGGGACATGGAGAAGTGGGGTGGGGGTGGCTGAGGACTCTAGATTCATGGACTAAGAAGAGAGGGAATAAGAGCTGGTGGCCAGGAGGCAGACTTGCAGAATGTGCCCTTTGGAGACATAAATTATTATATATGCCTGAGTGGTTTTTTTGTTTTGTTTGTTTTTAAAAAGCTAAAGTGGATAGAAAGAAATACTGTTAACTGATGGTACATGGAGGGGATTATAATCATTATAATGAAACAAGGTGTATGATTTGTTTAATGTAAAACTCATGATATGCCCTGTAAACTTTCATTCAATCCACAATAAAAAACCTTAAAAAAAAGAATAACCAAGCTGCTTGGCAGGAAACCATCAAGGCATTACCCATTTGATGGCTTGATTATCAAGTTCCTTCAGGACAAACTCTCCTCTAAGACTGAAACTCAAAGGGAACACATGAACAGGCATGTAAGCTTACTGATGACCACATTGATCTACTGGTGAGTGGAAAAGGGGGGAAGACAGCAATGAAGAAATGGGTTGAGTTCAACCACAGTCCATTGACTCCTGTTGACCTGGAGATGAAAGAGAGAAGAGGAAGGGCTGGTTGGTCCAAAGTGTGGTGAGACCTGGGGACACTTGAGCCCATGGACAAGGACATAGCCACAGAAGGCTAGAGCTGAGAGTGAAACATCCAGTTGATATGAAGTGAGAGGAGATGCATAAGAACCAACAAACTTG
>NW_006408800.1:1093245-1093987 GCF_000296735.1 Chrysochloris asiatica | reverse complement strand
TTCCGCATTCCGTTGGGTCACCTCTCTTTGGAATGGGCATAAACATTGATCTCTTCTAATCAGTCAGCCAGAATAAAAATTGAAATCTTTCAGGAAAGTGAGGCAGCACAGGAGGCACTCACTCATCTCTGCCAAGAAATTTGGAAGACACAGAGTAGATAGGGACAGGCAACTTAGACATTAGCTATACTTGGAAACCCTGTGCAGGGTCGCTATGAGTTGGAACCAACTCCACAGCACAAACAACAACAACAAAATGAGGGGGCAATAAATGCACAAAATGACTGGCTTACAAGGTTTCAAGAGGGAGTTTAGTTTAAGAGTATGGCGGGGGGTGGTGGTGGTGGTCAGGGGGAGAAAGAGTCCCAACTGAATAGTTTTCATCTTGTCAAGATGGGTCTGGTGAAAACAGATGGGGATAAGATTTGTATGATTCAATTGTGAATAATTGTTATCATGACTAATTGTGACTGTCACACTTGTAAAGGTAGAAATTTTGTAACAAAAACAGGGGAGTGGTTGATCTTACAGTCCAGAAACTGAGAACCCTAGGACCATCAAGGGAGAAAAGCACAAGTAGAATGCAAGACCTTATTCAGAGAAGCAACAATGCTAGAGATGGAGGCAGGGATGGGGTCATGGAGAGGGGGAGCGGCTGAGCACTCTAGATTCATGGGAAGAGAGGGACTAAGAGCTGGTGGCCAAGAGGCAGACTTGCAGAATGTGTCCTTTGGAGGTATAA
>NW_006408800.1:1088516-1093126 GCF_000296735.1 Chrysochloris asiatica | reverse complement strand
TTTTTTTTTTTTTTTTAAAGCTAAAGTGAACAGAGAGAAATACTGTTAATTGATGGTACATGGAGGGGATTAAAATCGTTGTAATGAAACAAGGTGTATGATTTGTTGAATATAAAACTGATGATCCACCCTGTAAACTTTCACTCAATCCACAATAAAAACCTTAAAAAAAAAAGTACTATATAATCAAGAAGAGATGATACTGAAGGAAGAAGTCCAAGCAGAACAGAAAGCACTGTAGAAAAACAAGACTCTGGGAACTAATAATACAAATTGAAATCTTTCAACAAACTGATGTAACACTGGAGATCCTCATTCATTTAAGTCAAGAAATTTGGAAACTGTTACCTGGCCAATCTATTGGAAGATATCCATATTTGTGACTATTTCAAAGAAAGGTCCAACTAAATGCAGAAATCATCGAACCATATAATGAACATCACATGCAAATAAAATTTTGCTGAAGATAATTAAAAAATGATTGCAGCATGGTTTGAATGGATAAAAGGGGATGATTAACATTAAGATACTTGGCTGTCTTTTGAATCTTGGTTTCCCTTGCATACCATTGTAAAATTGACACTTGAGGGGGAGAGAAAGGAATGGCCAGAAATATCATCATAGAAAGCTTGTAAGTCAGTCTTCTGCCTATAACTGATTTGTTGTTGTTGTTAAGTACTGTGGAGTCGGTTCTGATTCATAGTGACCCTGTACAGGGTTTCCGAAGCTGCAAATCTTACAGTAGCAGAAAGCCTCATCTTTCTCCCACTGAACATCTGGAAGTTTGATTCGTAACCACTATGGTACCAGAGATCCTTGCCTATAACTTATGGGAATACCTAAAATGGGGCTACAACTTGCCCAGTGAAGGAGGCTTCCTGCGGAGCCTCTGCATTGCATAAGATCACAGGTAAAATCCTGAACCCCATCCAGAATCTTCTGAGGTGGGAAATCTCCACTAGAAAGGACAAGCAGACCAGCCCGGAGCGGCTAGAAGAACAGAAGATACTTCTTGAAAGAAAGACCGGTGGGGAATGCATGAGCAGGCATGCACTCTGACTGGTAACCACATTCGTCACCAATAAGGGGAAGTGAGAGAAAAACATCAATGAAGCTGTGAGCTAAGTCCTACCATGTTCAATAGACTCCAGTGAGCCCAGGTGGAGACCTGGTTGGCCAGCAGTATGGCAAGACCTGGGAACTACTGAGCCCAGAGACAGTGACATAGCCACAGAGGACTAGAAGGGAGAGTGAAGCATCCAGCTGATGATAAGAAGTGAGGGGATATGTACAAGAACACCCACATTTGCAGATAATACCTGTTTGACCTGGCTTCATTGGCTGGATGATCAGAACTCAACTAGAAGAAGAAAGAAGAGGGGAAAAAAAAGAGTAATCTGATACAATTTGATGAACTTGACCTACACCTATGGATGCAGTGGCTCAAAAGAGGGAACAAGTCTTTATAGCATGGATCGTTCTCACCTCCTCAGTACACAGGGTAGACAGGAATAAGCAACTTGGACATTGGCTATCCAAAATGGGTGTGTGTGTGTTGGGGGGCGGGGGCTACAAAGGAAATAAGTGACTGGCTTACAAGATTTCAAGAGGGAGCCCAGATCCAGAGGGCATGGAGGAAGGTAGAATCTCCACTGAGTGGTATCCAATCTGTCCAGGTGGGGCTGATGAAAGGAGATGGGGATAGTACTCTTTTGGCACAATAGTGAATAATTGCTATCAGGACTGACTGTGAGGGTTGGAAATGTAAAGGTAGATATTTTGTAGTAAAAGTAGGGGAGTGGTTGACTTTGCACTCCAGGAGTAGAGGGCCCTGGGACTATCAAGGGAGAAGAGCGGAGTGTGGAACCCTACCCAGAGAAACAGTGATGCCAGAGATGGAGGCAGAGATGATGATGTAGAGAGATGGAGTGACTGGGGACTCTAGACCCAGAGAGGGAGAGGGTCTGTGTGCTTACAACTGGAGGTAGATTTGTGGGGTACACCCTTTTGTTGTTTGATGATGCATGGAAGGGATTGTAATTATGGCAATGAAATGATATATGATAGAATGAATGTAAAGCTAATGTTCTCCCATGTAAACTATCACATAATTCACAATAAAACATTAAAAAAAAAAGATTGCAGCAGAACATCAACAGGCTGCTGCCAAGAATTTAAGCCAGATTCAGAAAAGGAAGTGGAACTAGGGTTATCAATGTTGACATCAGATGGATCTTGGCTGAGTGCAGAGAGTACCAGATGTTTATTTGTGCTTTATTGACTATGAAAAGGCATTAAACTGTGTGGATCATAACAAACTATGAATACCATCATGAAGAGTGGCTATTTCAGAACATTTCATTGGGCTCATGAGGAACCTGTACGTAGACCAAGAGGCAGTCATTAGAACAGAACAAGGGGATGCTGAGGAAGTGTGTACAACAGTTGTATCCTTTTACCATACTTATTCAATCTGTATGATGTGCAAATAGTCTGAGAAACTGGATTGCATGAAGAAAAGTGTGGCATCAGGAATGGAGGAAAACTCATTAACAACCTGCCATATGTAGATACAATCTTGCTTGTTGTAAACAAAGAGAACTTGAAATACTTTCTAATAAAGATGAACGACTACAGCCTTCAGTATGGACTATACTCAATGTAAAGGAAACAAAAATCCTCACAACTAGACTAATAAATACTATCATGATAAATGGAGAAAGATTGAAGTTGTCAAAGATTTCAATTTGCTTGGATCCACATTCAATACTCATGGAAGGAGAGTCAGGAAATCAAACAGCATATTGCATTAGGCATATCTCCTGCAAAAGATGTCTTTAAAGTGTTGAAGAACAAAGATGTCAGTTTGAGGACTAAGGTGTGCCTGACCCAAACCATGGTATCTTCAGTTGCTTCATATACATGTGGAAGTTGTACAATGAATAAGGATGCCTGGAGAAGAATCACTGTATTTGAATTACGATGCTGGAGAAGAATATTGAAAGATCATAGGCTGCCAAAGAACAAACACATCTGCGTTAGACAAAGCACAGCAAGAATGCGCCATAGAAGTGAGGATGGTAAGACTTCATTTCTCGTACTTTGGACATATTATCAGGAGTGACAAGTACCTGGAGAAGGACATCATACTTGGAAAAGTGGAGGGTCAGCAAAAAATGGGAAGACTCCCACCAAAATGGATTGACACAATGGCAGCCACAATGGGCTCAAACATAACAATTATTATGATGGGATAGGGCCATGAAGTATTTAGTTGTGGTGAGCATTAACAGTTGGAAACAACTCAACAGCAACTAACAATGACAACAACAATGATACTCCTTCTCTTCTTCTCACACCCCTTCAGCTTGCATATGTATCCATGCATCCTACCAGTAGATCACTGTTATGTCTGTGCATATAACAGCATTTATGTGTTTCCTTTAACTCTTGCACTCCTCCCTATGCCTTCCCCTGCCTTTACCATTCTTCTGTCAATCTCCTTCTTGTTGTCTATTGCCTTCTCCATTACCCAAGTTAAACTGTTGTTGTTGTTGTTAAGTGCCATCGAGTCAGTTCTGACCCATAGCGACCCTATACAGGGTTTCCAAGGGTGTAAATCTTTACGGGAGTAGAAAGCATCATCTTTCTCCCGTGGATCGGCTGGTAGTTTCGAACCGCTGACCTTAAGGTTCGCAGGCCGATTCGTAACCACTACGCTACTAATTCACCTTTATTCAGTAAATTACTTCCCTTTCCCTTCCACTCCTAGTACCTGATAAAGAGTATTTCTTTCGGTGTGAAAATGTTTTTTTGACTTTTTACAATATGGTCTCATACAATATATGTTCTTTAGTAATTGATTAATTCTAAGTTTATCCATGTTATGAGGTGTTTTGCAGATTCATCATTATTCTTCAATGTCACAGAGTATTCCACTGTACGTATGTACCAAAGTTTGTTTATCCATTCTTCCAGTTTGAGGCATTTAGGTTGTCTCCATCTTTTTGCTATAGTGAGTAGTGTTGCAATGAACATGGAGGTACATGATCTATTCATATTATAGCTCTTATTTCTTTAGGATATATATCAAGTAGAGGGATTCCTGGGTCATATGGTATTTCTATTTCCAATGTTTTGAGAATGCACCACACTGTCTTCTACAATGGTTGCACCATTTTACAGTCCCACCAGCAGTGTATGAGGGTTCCAGTCTCTTTACATCTTTGCCACCATTTGTTGTTCTCTGTTTTTATGAACTTTACTATAATTAGTAGTAGTATTATTGATGCTTGGATGAGATGATATCTCATTGTTGTTTTGAATTTCATCTCTCTAATGACTAATGATGGGGAGCATTTCTTCATATGTCTATTAGTCACCAAATGTCTTCTTGGCTGAAGTGTCTGTGCATGTCCTCTGACCATTATTTAATAGGGTTGTTTGTCTTTTTTTGTTGAGGTATTGAACCTTTCTATAGATTTTTTTTTTAATTAAATGTTTTTATTTTGCATTGAGTGAAAGTTTACAGGGCACATCATCAGCTTCACATTCAACCATTCATATAGCTTGTTTCATTACATTGATCATTATCCCCGCCATATATCATC
>NW_006408800.1:1072696-1080976 GCF_000296735.1 Chrysochloris asiatica | reverse complement strand
CTCTTTATCGGTTTTATAAGGAGCAGCTGGTGGGGGCGGTCTACCGATCTTGCAGTTCAAAGCACTCTGCAGTCTTGTCCAAGCACCACCTGGCCGCCCTGGCAAACCAGAACTGCCTTTCTATAGATTTTTTAGATTAGTCCCTTGTCTATATGTCATTGTCACAAAAATTGTTGTTTTTTAAACTTATTATTATTCTTTTGGTGAAATCTTTTGATGCACATAGTGTCTAATTTTCAAGAGGTTCCAGTAATATTGCTTGAATTTTGCTGTGTGTGTAGCTTTTAGTTATGTTTGATAGTGTATTAGGCCATGTATCTAAGTCCCTAATTGTATTCCTATTTTTAATTTTTAAATGGATTATCTTGATATTTCTAGGTTTTAAACATAGGTCTTTGATTCATTTTGAGTTTGTTTGCATATATGGTGTGAGATATGGGTCTTGTTTCATTCCTCTGCAAATAAATTTCCAGTTTTGCCAGCATCATTTGTCAAAGAGACTATCTTTCTTCCATTTAATGTGTTTTGGCCTTCTATCAAACATCAACCAACTATAAGTAGATGGATATACTACTGGGTTCTCAATTCTGTTCCATCAAGCTATGCATCTTTTATTGTACCAGTACCAGGTTGTTTGGACTAGAGTGGCTGTGTAGTAGACTTTAAGATGAGGAAATGAGTGTTTTTCTTCTTTTGTAATTCTTTATTAATGCTTTGCTTATCCAGGAAAGACACATTTCTTGAATGACACATACTTGAGCCTCACTCAAAAGAAAAATTGATAATCTGATTAATCCTATCTCTATTAAAGAAATTGAAGTTATAAATAAAAACTTTCTGCAAAAAAGCAAACAATGGTATACCAAACCATTCCTCCCACAGTCCTCTCTACTCAGCTAGGCTCAATAATCCATTGCAGTGTTCACACAGAACTCAGACACCATACTCACAGTTATGGGGTTTATTAGGGAAGTTAACAGGTTACAATTTGGGATCAGAAATGCTCATTTTCATAGTTGTTCCAGTCAAGAACTTCTCTTCAGACATGCTCATAGGCAGGCCTCTATCTGGACAATGTTACAAAAGTCTTTCAGGGCTATTGATAAAGGCCCACAGGACACACCACTCCACCATAAGCCTGAGTCTGAAGGCACTCAGCTGTAGCTCTGTGGGTCATCAAAACTAACCCTCCACCAATGAAGTGCCTGAAGGCACCCTTCTTTACAAGCAAGCCTTCTTTCCAAAGGTTTACTTGCTCCAAGGGCTGGGAATCCCACCACTCTGTCTAGTGCTCTGGTTTTTGGTTCTGCTGTTCCTCTGCCACTTCTCCAATGTTACAACTTTCTGTCCTTGAGTCGAGACAGTTCAGTGCACAGGAATCTAGGAGTACAAAGGATGTGTTCCACTCCTGGCTCTTCTTCCCTGATGGTAGTGAAATCCCACCTCCTGCTTCTGAGATGTCTCATTTTATACCCATGTTAGAGTTCCAGATTTTTACCTGCTAACAATCACTCACAAATGAATCATAATACACCAACATCCTCTCCTACCTTCTTTCACCCAGACCCTTCAGGAAAAAGTTGTTTGGTGGGAGTTTACAAAGACTATAGCTAGAAGGGGTCCTGGTAACATAGTAGATTACGAGCTGGGCTGTTAATGCCAAGGTCAGCAGTTTGAATCTATCAGTCACTCTGCAGGAGAAAGATGAGGCTTTCTGCTCCTTTAAAGATTTACAACCTCGAAACCCTATCCAGGGTCACTATGAGTTGGAACCAACTCAGTGGCACACAACCACCACCACCACCAAAATTAGTAGAGGTATTAAACAATTCACTGCACTGCACTTTCTCAAAAAGAAAACTCTAGGTTCAGATTACTTAACTGGTGAAATCTACAAAACATTTAAGGGAGAAAGAATACAAATTCTATTCCAAACTATTCCATAAAATTGAACAGAAAATATTTCCTTTATCTTTATATGATGCTGCAAAATCATGTGGGAGTCATGTCTGACTTCCTCTGGCTTTATAAGGGGGAAAGAGAAGCAAAATCAAAATAACCTAAGGCTGATTTCTATAAAGTAAAAATCAGACATGCCTCCGCCCTACACCGTTCTTTATCCTATTCTTACACTAACCATGTCTCCCATAGCACTCTCTGCTTCACATCTGGGTTCAACAATCCGTTGCAATGGCTACACAGAACTTATAACAATACTCACGATTATGTGGTTTATTAGGAAAGTGAAGAGGTTACAATTCAGAATGGAAACCAACTCAGGGTTTCCAATAAGGAATGCCTCTTCTCTGCCATACTGCAGACATGACTCACTCATCTTCAGCTTCTCAGTCATGTAGCTTGTTGTCCTCTGTCCTGTTCTGGGCAAAGCTCTTGGTCAGTCTGGGAATGCCTAAAAGGCACATTCTGCAAGTCAGTCTCCTGTCCACAGGCACACAGCCTTACTCAGTCCATGGGCCTAGAACACGCTGCTGCTCTGTCTCTCCATGCCACTGCCTTTGCCATCATCTCTGCTGTTGCCACTTTTCTAGGTAGGTATCTCACACTCCACTCAAGTTCTTCCTTCTTGATGGTCCTGGGATAATCTATTCCTGTTTCTGAGATTGTTCCTTTTAAACATAGCTGGATGACAAAACTAATCAATCCCAGCTTTAGAGTCCTGTACACCTTCTTTGCACGGTCCCACCCAATCACTTGGTGGTAAGTAAGAAGACTTTAGATAGAAAAGTCATATCAAGCAAATTCAAGATACTACATATACCAAAACCAGATGTTATAAGAAAAGAAAACTACAAGCAAATTTCTCTCATGAAGTTCTATATTCTTAATGACATCAGTAAACTGAATCTAATGGTAAACAAAATTGATACTACATCATGACCAGTGGGGTTTATCCCAAGAATGGAAGAATACTTTAATGTTTGAAAATTAATCAATGTAGTTAATCAAATCAACAAACCAAAAAAATTAAAACAACAGGTCCATTTCAATAGATACTGAAGACATTTTAACAAAGTTCAACATCAATTTCTGATTTAAAAGATAAACTCCCAGGAAATTAGAATTAGAACTTTCTCAACCTGATAGAAATTATACAACTGGTTTGCTATCTGAGAGTCCTGTGTGGCACTGTAGGATAAGCACTGGACCACAAGTGCACGGTTGGTGGTTCAAACACACCAGCTGCTCCTCGGAAACCCTATACAAGGTCACTGTGAGTCAGAACTGACTTCACAGCACTTAACTACAACTATTACTACTACTAACCCAAACCCACCCAGATCACCCAGTGATCTGCTTCTATAAAAGTGAGCCAAAGACTGCAGAAATGGGTGAATTTAGGACCCATCAAGTATGTTTCTTTAATTATGTCCCATCAGGGATCCACTGTGTGGTTTACAATAACCAGTCAAACAAATTGGCTGTTTCACAAACAGATGGCACTGTGGAAATTTATAACTTGTCAGCAAACTACTTTCAGGACAAGGTTTTCCCGGGTTATGAGTCTCAGACTACAGAAGCTCTTTGCTGTGCAAAAGGACAGCGACTCTTCAGTGGTGGACTCAATGGAGAAATTACCGAGTATGACCTTCAGGCACTGGACATCAAGTATTCAATGTATGCCTTCAGAGGACCCATTTGGAGCATGACTGCCAGCCCCAGTGGCTCTCAACTTTTGATTGGCTGTGAGGATGGATCTGTGGAACTATTTCAAATCACCTCAGACAGAATCCAGTTAGAAATAAATTTTGATCGGCAGAAAAGTCACATCCTGAGTCTCAACTGGCATCCCTCTGGTACCCACATTGCAGCTGGTTCCATCGACTGCATTTAGTGTGTTTGATGTCAAATCAGGGAGGCTACTCATAAGATGACTGTGGACAGGTGATACATGGGTGTATCTAAATGGAAGTGCATCATATGGAGTGTGGGTTTCTTGTCTGGTGGCACTGTCATAAGCGTGGACCCTGTGAGGAAGGTGCAGTTCTGGGACTCAGCTACTGGGACACTCATCAAGAGCCATCTCATTGCAAATGCTGATGTCCATTGCCGTATCTGATTAAGTGGACAGTTTCATGGTGGGCACAGCTGAGGGGACGGTCTTCCATTTTCAGCTGATCTCTGTGACTTCCAACAGCAAAGAGAAAACAGTGGGTTCGGACAAAGCCTTTCCAGTATCACACTCATGATGTGCTCACCGTGGCCCACAGTCTGACGGCGCTCCTCTCTAGAGGTACAGATACTCACTTAGTTATTCATCTTGTCATGGAGAAGGTGGAAGTAAAGAATTATGATGCTGCACTCCGAAAAATCACCTTCCTTTATCGCTGTCTCATTTCCTGTTCAAAGAAGCAGCAACTCCTCCTCTTCCAGTTTGCTCATCACTTGGAACTTTGGAGACCAGAAGCCTCCGGTGCAGCAAGAAAGAATGGAGATATCATTCCACTCTTTAAAAAGTAGATCATTTACTCAATGATCTCAAGACAAAGAGTCCTGAGAATATCATTTGCAGATGTATCTCCCCATGTGAAAGTCGAATAGCCTATTCGACAGCCTCTAGGTTTTTTTCTTTACCGGTTGAGTTATGAACATGACAACATATGCCTCCCAAAGGTTTCCAAAATGCCAGAATTTCTTCATGCTGCCCTTCAGATTTTGTTTTCCAATGACTCCACCAGGCTCTTTGTGGCATCACCTCTAGAGTCTCTCCATATCATCCAGCTGTCGGAAGGATGCTTTAAACACCTGTATACTTTCCAGTCCCAGTCAGGGACTGTGGAAGCCATGTGTCTGTTGACAGTCAGTCCTGATGGTAAGTGGCTGGCTGCATCAGGAACCAGTGCTGGGGTCCACATCTACAACCTGAAACAATTAAAGCCTTACTGCACAGTGCCTGCTTACAACTTCCCTGTGACTGCCTTTGGCATCGCTCCCAATACTAACAACCTTGTTATTGCTCATTCTGACCAACAGGTATTTGAGCACAGCATCCCAGACAAGCAGTATACAGAGAGGAGCCAGACCATTCAGAAGCAGGGGTTTCATCACCTTTAGCTCCAAAGGGATACTCCCATCACACACATCAGTTTTCATCCTTCTCTATGATGCCTATATGTTCTGTATCATTGACAAGTTGTTGCCTCTTCCTAACAATAGAACCTTACTCTACAATCCAACTTCTCTCATGAATGAATCAGATACCAGGTTGGTATACAGCCTATGCTTTTAAAATTTCTAAGAAATATAAGCCTTTCCTCTTTATGGAGCTGTTGGATGAAAGAACACCGGTGGCAGTAGAACGGCCCCTGGATGACATCATCACTCAGCTCCTTCCACCCATCAAAAAGAAGAAACTTGGGACTTAAAACTGGACACTGTCTATGCCCTTCTTTGTACTGTTTGCCCTGTTTCTTTTCACAAATCACGATAATAAAACAAAGTTATTCTTTTGGGGAAAAAAAAAAAAAAGTGAGCCAAAGAGATGATGATGTGGGGAGATAGAGCAGCTGAGGACTCTAGACTCATGGCAGCCAGGAGGCAGACTTGCAGAATGTGCCCTTTAGTTGTTTATATTATTATATATTCTTGAGTGTTTTTGTCAACATCAAAAGAAACAACAACAACAAAAAAACCAAGACGGAATAGAAGCAAATACTATTTGAATAATGATGCACGAAGGAGATTGTAATCATTGCAATGAAACGGTGAATGTAAGACCGATGCTCTCACTCAATTCACAATAAAAACTGTAATTAAAAAAAAAAAAAAAAGTGAGCCAAGAAAATTCCATGGAGCAGTTCTACTTTGGAGCCTACTCAACAGTAGCTAACAACAAGAAGGAAAAGCTTACAACTACACCAAATGTAATGGTAAACGACTGAGAGTTACCCTCTAACCATCAAATTAGGAAACTTGCTTTTACTACTTCTATTTAAAATCTCCTGGATGCTCTAATTCATGTAAGAAGAAAAGAAAAAGAAAATACATTCAGATAGAGAAAAAAGGGAAAGGGGAGAAAAAACACAAAAAACTGTCTTCATTTGAAGACATGATAATCTATGTAGAAAATTCTTACAGAATATATATTTTTAAAAAAAGCTACTGGAATTAAGTATGTTGTTGTTAAGTGCCACCGAGTCACTTCCAACCCATGTATAGGGTTTCCAAGGAGCAACTGGTGAGCTTGAACTGCCAACCTTGTGGTTCAAATGACTTTGCAGTCCAGCACATTAACCCACAGTGCCACACCAGGACTACAGAAGTTAATTATAGCAAGGTTTTTCAATATACTGTTATTGTTGTTAATTGCTATCAAGTCAGTTCAGATTCATAGTGATTCAGGATAGGGTTTCCAAGGAGTAACTGGTGGGTTTGAACAACCGACCATTAGTTAGTAGTCCAGAGTGTATCCTACCGCACCACACCAGAACCAACAATATAAAATGATGCTGTTAAGTATTGTCAAATTGGTTTTGACTCATAATGACCATGTATAGGGTTGGTGGATTTGAACCACACACCTTGAAGTTAGGAGGAAAGGGCTTATCCTATAGCACCACAGAAGTTAGAGATAAATTTGACAAACGATGTGTAAGATCTTAACACTAAAGACTACAAGCAGTGCTGAGAGAAATTAAGGAATATCTAGATAAATGGAATTATAGGCAGCTCAGCACCACCTACCAACAGCATACCACATTCAGGGTCAAAAGATTCAACATCATTAAGCTATCCATTTTAATAAATTGATTTACCACAGTCACAATAATGAAAAAGGAAGCAATTTATCCAAGCTATAAGGAACTCTGGTAGTGTAGTGGTTATGAATCAGGCTGCGAACCACAAGGTCAGCAGTTCGAAACTACCACTGCTTCGCAGGAGAAAGATGAGGCGTTCTGCTCCCGTAAAGATTTACAGCCTCGGAAACCCTGTACAGGGTCGCTATGGGTCGGATCCGACTCGATGGCACTTAACAACAACAAACAACAATTCTTCCATTGATGGAATAGTGAATGAACATTGATGTGCATATATCTAGTCTTGTCACAGCTCTTATTTGCCAATGGCTTGTCGATTTTATTAATCCTTTCAAAGAACCAATTTCTTGTCTTGTTGAGTCTTTCTATTATTTTTCTAGTTTCTCTTTCATTTATTTTTGCTCTAACTCTTATTATTTCTTTTCCTCTGATGGAAGGAAGTTTACGTTACTGATCTTCATCTAATTGTTGGAATGTTGGGTTAAGGTGTTGATTTGGGTTCCTTCTTCTTTTTAAATGTGTACCTTTATTGCAATAAATTGCCTTTTGACCACTTCACGTGCTGTGTCCCAAAGATTGTGCAAGCTGTCTTTTTGTTCTCATTTGACTCAAGGAAGGTTTTCATTTCATTTTCAATCTGATCTATTATCCAGTAGCCTTTAACTAGGGTGTTGCTCCATTTTCATATATTTTATTTGCTTTCCTTGAACTTACTATTGTTGATTTCTAATTTTATAGCATTGTGATCTGAGAAAATGCTTTTTAGTATTTTAATGTTTTAAAATTTATTGAAGGGGCTCGATGGCAGCTAGGGTGGAGGAGCAATGAAGTTTGCCATCAATAATACCACAGAATACCAGGCAAAGCAGATCCAGGGAAGAGCTCCAAAACACCGAACCACAGAGATAGGAATATTTTAAAAGTCTGAAGGCTTGTGGAAGTTGAAGCTGAAGTAAAAAATCACGTACTTTTGAATCTGCCGGGCCAGACTTAGAGACCCAAAGCAGACATCTTGGGTGAGACCAAATGGCAAGACCAAGAGGGGGGGAACAGAAACACCAAGGAAAAATGCCGCAAGAAACTTGGGACAAAGGTGGACAATACACTTTGTCAGTTTTGATTTGTTCTGATTTTCTTTTTTCCCTTTTTCTTTCTTTCTTTTATCTGGTCATTGGCATACCCACTGTTTGCCCACCTCCATTCTGGTGACTAGGGGGGCAGCCTGAGCAAGTGGACACCCCCCCCACACACACTCACCATTGGTGGGTTCTTCTGCCACGTATGCACACAGATACTCAGCCCAAGAGCAGACCCTGAATGTTTCTTATTTGTTTTTTTTTGTTTTTTTTAAGGTTTTTATTGTGGATAGACTGAAAGTTTACAGGGCACATCATTAGTTTCACATTCAACCATTCATATGACTTGTTTCATTACATTGATTATAATCCCCTCCATACATCATCAGTTAACAGTGTTTCTCTCTATCCTCTTTAGCTTTTTTTTT
>NW_006408800.1:1059018-1061243 GCF_000296735.1 Chrysochloris asiatica | reverse complement strand
GGGGAAAAATAATAATAAGGAAGAAAATTCAGACTCCTAATATGTGTATATTTTTAGAGTCCTCTCTTTCAGTCACTTCTGCCCTCCTCTCCTTGCAGTTAGGTGCTGTCTAGTCAATTCCGACCTGTAGCAACCCTGTATAGGATCTCCGAGGAGTGGCTGGTGCGCACGAACTGCTGGGCCTACCACTCAAAAGGCCTTGTAGTGCATCACCTCAGCCCACAGCGCTGTGCCAGACTCCTCTCAAACCAGTGAAAATGAGTAGGCAGACCACATATGACGGGTATCCATGTCCCCCGTGCAGGGCCTCCGAAGAGCGGCCTGTGAGCTTGAGCTACCAACCCCGCAGACCAAAAGGCCCTGGAGTGGCACTCCAGTCCACTGTGCTACAATGGGACAGCTCTCAAATCCGTGAGTGCAAGCCGACTGAGTAGGACACACAGCCATGTCTCCTGTATGGGGTTTCCTATGAGTGGTTGGTGAGCATGAGCCACCGGCTCCGTCCCACTGGGCTTGTTGCTCAAAGGAATCTGCAGTGCAGCACCCCACGCCACAGCACTACACTAGGTTCTCTTTCAAACCCGTGAAGTAAGGCAGACCAACTCCTCATCTCAGTCTGGCCTAGGTGTGTGTGTTCCTGGCAGAGGAGAGCACCAGGGGTGGGGGTGGGTCCCAGCGGCTCGGCTAAGCCCCTACCTCCTCTCGCCCAGATGTATGTGGGAAAACCGTGAGCACACCCCCTCCTGACACCAAAGGGAAAAAAAAACAAAAACAAAAAAAGACAACTAGTTCGGAAGCCCCCAACGTTAGCAAAGCACCTTAGATGTTCCTGTGGAGCGTTTCCACGGCTTGGCGTCTCTGTGGCCCCTATTCAGTCCAGCTGCTCTGTCTCTCCCAGGCTGTGGGCCCAGATCACCTAGCCTGGCCATTGTGCTTAAGGGAAAGCGCCCTTCTGCCTCCGCTTCAAGTTCCACTGGCTGCAAGTCTCCCAGCCTCTAAGCCCCTCCTTTCTCTGTGGGTCTGAATCCGGGAGCTCTGTCTTGACTCCTTTCTGTCCGGACTTCTGAGCCACTTTTGCCAGCGACCTTCGACCTAGCTGCCAGCGATTCCTGCCCTCTGTGCTTCTTCAGTTAATCTAAAATATTATTACTCTGTTTTGGATTCCTCTAGGTTTTGCTACTTGTTGAGATGCTGTGGGGTGGGTTATGACCCTCCACTAGCCAGTATATGGTTTCCTGCGGGAGTTGCTGCACACAATTCTTGCAATTCTTCAGGGTTTGCAGTCTGGCGGATTGAGCCACAGCAGGGGTGTTTTGTTATTGGGATTGAGTTGCTATTTAGCTTGGGCTGGTTTCTGAGACTGAGCGGAGAGTTAACCTAGGCTGAAGTGGTGGGGGCTGGGCTTCGTGCTTGTAGGCAGATGCAGTCTGTTTTTGATGACGTATAAAATCCCTCTTTGTCCCCCTGTGCCTTGGGCCCCCCAATTTTCCCTATATATTCACCGGTAATACCTAATGTGGCTATGAGGACCCCCCTGGGATGGACTATGTTGGTTCCTGCAGGCTCACTGGTTCTCTGAGAGCGTCCTCCTTTTGAGAGCATCTGCTCAGGCCCTGTTAGGTTCTGCAGTGGGCAGAGCCTTCCCCCCGATAAAAGCCAGGAGCAGGTGGGTGGGGGTTAAAAATGTTCGTAATTCCTCAATAGTTAGTTCTTTCAAAAAACCAAGTTCATAAAGTTGCTGCCTAATGTTTTATGTTTGCCCAAAAGCTGTCTGTCTACCAGGCTAGGACGCCTATTGTGACTCTGCCCCCTATTTCTCCCGAGCTCTTGTACCTGTCCTGCTGGTCAGGGAAGTGCCACCGGAAGTCTCTATTTGTTTGTTTTTTGTTCATTTTTTTTATAACAGGAAATGGCAGGACAGGATTGTAGAGAGGGAAAGGGACTTTAAAAACAAAACAGGCCGAAAATTAAATTAAAGCTTGAGATATAGCATAACAATCAACACTGGCATCTTAAAATCTCTCAGGCAGCTTTGAAAGCAAGAAGCTGAAGAGAGAACATTAAAGACATACTCATATTGGGCTACAGATTTTTTTTTTTCCTTTTTCTTTTTATTCTTTCCCTCATCTCCCTTTTCTGTAATTAGGGACTGCAGTCTAGTTTTTGTTGCTGCTGTTTTTTAGTCTTTTCCCCCCCCCCCTCTCTTCTTTTTCTTCACTGGTGCT
>NW_006408800.1:1055109-1058522 GCF_000296735.1 Chrysochloris asiatica | reverse complement strand
GTGTTACAGGAATAATCAAATCAGATACATACAGCATTGGAAACAATTCAAAACCTACAGAAAGAGGCCCAAACGATCAATAACAGAATATCAGAAATAGACAATACTTTGAAAGGGCAAAGGAGTAGAATAGACGAGATGGAAGGCAGAACCAGTGAGCTGGAAGACAAATCTCAATACCACTAAGATAGAAAAACAAACATAAAAAAGGATGAAAAAATCTGAAGAAGGTCTAAGATTCATGTTGGACAACATGAAGAGGAATAACTTAAGAATGATCAGCATTCCAGAATAAGAAGAATCACACAAGTCCATAGAAGAATTAGTTGAAGAACTGCTGAAAGAAAATTTCTCTAACATCCTGAAAAGATAAAAGATAAACATTCAAGAATCGCAATGAACTCCAGGAAGGTACACCCCAAAAGAAAATCACCAAGACATATCATAATCAAGCTCTCCAAAATCAAATATAAGGAGACACTTCTGAAAGCTGCCAGAGAAAACAGAAGTGTCACATACAAAGGCAAGTAAGTCAGATGAAGCTCAGATCTCTCAGCAGAAACGATGCCAGCAAGAAGGCAATGTGGAGACATATATAAAACCCTGAAAGAAAAAAAAATGCCAACCAAGAATCTTTATCCAGCAAAGCTACCAAACAAATATGACAGTGTAATCAAAACATTCCAGGATAAACAGAAGCTAACAGATTTTGACAAAGCCAACCCTGCACTACAAAACATCCTAAAGGGAGTTCTGTGGACTGAGAACCAACAAGAACAGACAACAACCAGAGATTGACACACATGACAGCATCTCCCAGAATTAAGTAAACAGAAGGAAGAAAGCAGAACAGAATAGTACAATGTAAAAGAAGATAAACACGTAGGAACAGAGATCCAGATAGTGAGAAGGTCAGGTCGATTACAGGATAAAATAGACTGCACTAAATGGAGAGAAAAGATAATGGACTATAAGGCAACCTCATAGAAAATTAACACTTCACAACATACCAAGAGAATGAAAATCCAAGAAGAACATGAAAACATTAAGACTATGAGGAAACTATCAAGAAAGAACACAAAAAGCATGAACTCAACAAAGGAAGACACACAGAACAAAGAAAGCAGCAATACCACAGAAAAACAAACATAATGGCAACAATTAATACCTATTGATAATCAATACCTATTGATTATTACACTGAATGTAAATGGATTAAATGCACCTGTTATGAGACCGAGGGTGGCAGAATGGAAAGAAAACAAGATCCTTCAATATGCTGTTTGCAAAAGACACATCTCACATACAGAGACAAAAACAGATTAAAAGTCAAAGGATGGAAAAAAATATATACCAAGCTAATTGCAATAAAAAATGAACAGGCGTGGCAGTACTAATCTCTGATAAAATAAACTTTAAGGCAAAAAACAGCGTAATAGATAAAGATGGACATTATCTCATGATTAAAGGGACAATTGAACAAGATGAAATAACCATAATAAATATCTATGTTCCCAATGAAAGAGCTCCAAAATATATTAAGCAAACTCTAATAGATTTGAAGAAAGAAATAAAAGAATCTACAAGAATACTGGGTGATTTTAATACACCACTTTCAAAAATGGATAGAACAATCAGAAAGAAACTTGACAAAGAGACAGAAGAATTAAACACAATCAGCAAACTGGACCTCATAGATGTGTACAGAGCATTCAACCCAACAACAGCACAGTACACATTCTTTTCCAGTGCACATGGAACATTCTCCAGAATAGACCATGTTTTAGGCCACAAAACAAATCTACATAAATTTGTAAATATCCAAATGCTACAAAGCATCTTCTCAAGCCACAATGCTATCAAATTAGAAATCAACAATAGGAAGACCAAGGAAATCAAGTCAAATACATGGAAACTGAATAACACCCTACTGAAAAGTGACTGGGTAGTAGAAAAAATTAAATGTGAATTCACAAATTTCCTAGAACTAAATGAGAATGAAAACACAACATACCAAAATCTTTGGGACACAGTGAAAGCTGTGCTGAGAGGACAATTTATTGCAATAAACGCACACATCCAAGAAGAAGAAAGAACCAAAATTAACACATTAACAAAGCATCTACAACAATTAGAAACAGACCAACAGAGAGAACCTACAGCCACCCAAAGAAAAGAAATAATAAAGATTAGAACAGAAATAAATGAGTTAGAAAACAGAAAAACTATAGAAACAATCAACAGGACAAGAAGCTGGTTCATTCAAAGAATTAACAAAATTGATAGACCATTGGTAAACCTAACAAAAGAAAAGAGGAAGAAGACACAAATAACACGCATTAGAAACCACATGGGTGATGTCACAATGGAACCGAAGGAAATCAAAAGGATAATAACAGAATACTAGGAAGAGTTGTACTCCAACAAATTTGAAAACTTAGAAGAGATAGATACATTTTGATATAAACACAACCTACTTAGACTTACACACAGTGAAGTAGAAAACCTGAACAGACCCATAACAAAAGAAGAAATTGATCAGGTCATCAAAAGACTCCCAATCACTCAACCAGAAGAAGAAAGACGAGGGAAAAAAGCATAATTTGATACAATTAGATGAACTTGATCTACACCTATAGAGGTACAAGCACAAAAGAGGGAACAAATGCTTACAGTAAGGATCATTCCCATCACCTCCATTCACAAAGTAGACAGAGTTGGGCAACTTGGACATTGGCTACCCAAAATGGGGTGACGGTGGGGGATTACAAAGGTAATAAGTGACTGACTTACAAACTTTCAAGAGGGAACCTAAAGAACAAACAAGATGGCGGACAGGGTGGACGTGTAGTAAAGAGTTCTGCCAACAACAACACAGAATTCCCAACTAAGCAGGCTCAGGGGATGGTCCCAGAACTCTGACCCACATATAAAGGAATACTTAGAAGGTCGGAAGGCTCACAGCTGGGGGAATTTGTGGCAGAAGCAAGAAATCTATTGCTTTCTAGTCCGGGACACTCAGCTGCTCCAGGAGCTGGAAACTTGGGTGAGGCCATGTGGGGGAAGGATCGGAGTGGCCACAGATGCCTGGCAGAACCATGGAGATAAAGGTGTGGACATTCTTTACTTTTGGTATCTTTCATTGGTCCCTTGCCATCTGAGCACCTTCATTCTGGTGATGATAGGGATACCTGAGCTAGTGGGCAACCCAGCCCCACCCTCGGAGAGTTCTAGTACACATGCACACAGATCTCCTCAAAATTTAAAGAGACAAGGTCCAATTAAAACCAAACAGCCACAGGCGGCCCTGAACCGTTTACAACTAGAAAAAAGGCCTGAACGGGCATTGTGGAGTGGGACAAGCAGACAAAAGAGGAAATAGGCCGAAAATTAAATCCTAAGTTACATCAAAA
>NW_006408800.1:1042868-1043430 GCF_000296735.1 Chrysochloris asiatica | reverse complement strand
GGGAGGAAGTCCAAAGTGCATTGAAGGAATTAGCAAAGAACAAGGCACCAGGAATTGATGGAATAAAAATTGAAATCTTTCAAGAAAGTGAGGCAGCACAGGAAGCACTCACTCATCTCTGTCAAAAAATTTGGAAGATAACTGTCTGTCCAACTTATTGGAAGAGATCCGTATTTGTGCCCATTCCAAAGAGAGGTGACCCAATGGAATGTGGACATCATCGGGCAATCTCTTTATATCTCAAGCAAGTAAAGTTTTGCTAAAGGTAATACAGAAACAGCTACAATCTTACATTGACAGAGAACTTCCAGAGGTTCAAGCTGGATTCAGAAGAGGCCATGGAATGAGAGATATCATTGCTGACGTCCGATGGATCTTGGCTGAAAGCAGAGACTATCAGAAAGATGTTTACCTCTGCTTTATTGACTACGTTATGCAAAGGCTTTCGATTGTGTGGATCATGACAAGCTATGGACAACACTGCAAAGTATGAGTATTCCAGAACACTTAATTGTACTCATGAAGAAGCAGTTGTTCGAACAGAGCATGGGAACACTGAATG
>NW_006408800.1:1035202-1042188 GCF_000296735.1 Chrysochloris asiatica | reverse complement strand
TAAGATGGAGGGTCAGAGAAAAAGTGGAAGATCCCCAATGAGATAGATTGGCCACATGGCAACATGGATGGACTCAAGTATGGCAGCAGTAGTGAGGTTGGTCCAGGATCGGACATTGTTTCGTTCTGCTGTACATGGGGTCGCTATGAGTCGGTTCCGACTCGATGACACCTAACAAAAACAACTAGATAATTAACTCAGGAATTTTGCTTATCCAAGTATAATATTTATTTCCCTTTAAATATACAGGATACTATACTCATCACCACCTTGAACTATTGGTACCTTGAACTATTGGTATAAAATATCAAAATAGTGACCTCAAATTTGACCTTCTTAGAAATATTTCTACATAGTTTTCTTTAACATTTCCTTTGCCTTTTAGTTTTTTCTAATGATCAAATTCGTCTACATACACATACATATACCAAAGATGCCACACTCCATAATCTCTCTCTCACAAACACCCTTTTAAAGGCCAACTTTTATATTACTTCCTGTATTAGCTTTAAATGAAGAAGATTTCAACTGTTAAGTGGTTAAAAGGTTAATTGCCTAATCTTAGTTTCTTCTATGAAAAAAAAACAAAACATGAGACTACTTTGATGTACACACTTTTTTTACGTGCAAGCTGGGAATCTTTTGAAATATGCTTAAGTGAGTCAGTTTTATCTCTAAGGTTAATTACTTTTAAGTATTGATTCCAATGTTAGTATCTTGGCAACTGATTTTTAATGTTTACATAGTTGTTTTAGGGAAAGACCTCCATTTTTTTCATGCTTTTTGGTATGCTATGATCTCTCAACTTTGTTTCTGTTAAATATTTTGAGAAAAATATTTTGGAAAAATATCATAAACCTTTTAATATACTGTGTATATTTCTCTCTTTTTGAGATGTTCACAGCCTGGCAATAAATAAACACATCTTAAAGGTAAAATAAATAAATAAATAAATAAATAAATAAATAAATAAATAAATAAATAAATAAATAAATAAATAAATAAATAAACAAACTGACTTTGGTACATAATGAAATATTATGCAACCCTGAAGAATAATGATGAATCTGCAAAACACTTCATAATATGAATGAACCTGGAGAACACTATTCTGGGTGAAATTGTTTTTGTTGTTGTTAAGTGCCATGGAGTCGATTCCAACCCATAAGTGTTTCTGAGGAGCAACTGGTAAGCTTGAACTTCCAACTTTGTTGTTCAAACAGCTTTGCAGTCTGGCACATTAACCCACAGTGCCACACCAGGACTGAATGAAATTAGTCAATCACAAAAGGATAAATATTGTATGAGATAATTATTTCAACAGCTTACAAAAAGGATTCCATACTAAAACAAACTTATTCTTGATTCTTACCAGGGGTGGGAGGGAGGGAAGAGTAATTCACTAGCTAGAGGGTAGAAACATGAAGGAGGGCAATATACAAGGAAGGGGAGGGCAATGCACAAGAAAAGGGAAGGTGGCAGATGAACAACAAAGATAGGGGAAGACTTAGGGAGGTATGCATTGGCTAACTGGAATAGAGCTAAATAGTGATTTAAATACAACCTTGGAACAACAGTGTTCTGTGAGTAGATGCACAGATCAAGACATAGGCTGAATGGGTAAAGAGGGGTGGGGGACATATATGTGCTTGAATGTCTTGAGAATATTGGTTTCCACTGCCTAATGTTATAAAATAGAAACTTATGTGTGATAAAAAATGAATATTGGCAATTATTATTATAGAAAGCTTGTAAACCACCTTCATCCTATAGCTGATTGGATTTGCTAAAGGGGGAAATAGAGTTTGCCTTGGGAAATTGACTTCATGTTAAGCCTTTGTAGAGAATGGGGCATGGGATGGAATCCCGAGCCCCACTCAGAACCCTCTGAGTTGGGAAATTCTCACTCAAAAAGACATGCAGAACAACTCAGAACTATTGGGGGAACAGAAGATTCTTACTGAATGAAAGACTTGCAGAAAAAAAGCAGGCTGTTTGGCTGTTTGAATATCAAGCAAGCTGTGTGCTTTGGAAACATCAAGGCAAGAAAAGTTAGACCATCAGGGAAAAGCACCTTCTAGGACTGAAACTCAAAGGGAACCCATGAGAAGTATAACATGCTCACCGGTGGCCACCTGGATTCTACTTGTGAGTACAAGTGGGGGAAATGCAGCAATGAAAACATGGACTGAGTTTGGCCATGTGGACTTTCAGTTGAGAGACAGAAGAGGAAGAGTTGGGTGGTCTGAAGTTTAGGAAGATGTGTTAACTACTGAGCCCATGGGTACTGACCTAGCCCCTGGGGGCTAGGAGTGAGAATGAAGCAATCAGTTAGTCTGAACTCCCAAACTTGTAGCTAGTACCTATCTGACCTAACTTGGATGGCTAGTTACCCAGAACTCAAACCAAGGAAGACAGAGATGTTTGATACTGAGAATAAGTGCAAATTGCTACAATTTGACAAATTAGACTTTTGCTTATAAATGCAGTGACTCAAAATTCTAACCTGAATGGAAGGATTCTTCATATTAAGGAACAACCTTGTTTCCTTGATGTACTTACTGGGTTGATAGGGATGGTAAATTTAAAGATTGGCTACCAAAAATGGGGGAGGGGGGCTACAAAGGCAAGAAGGGGCTGGCTTACAAGATTTCATGAGTGTGCTTAGCTGCAGAATGGGTAGTGGGGGAGAGAAATAGCAGAATGGATAAGTAAACAAAATCCTTCAATATGTTGTCTACAAGAAATATGAAACAGACAGAGACAGCCTAAATACCCATCAACAGAAGAATGGCGAAACAAACTTTGGTACATACACGTCATGAAATACTACAAAACATTGAAGAATAATCATAAATTTGTGAAACCTGTCACAACATGGTTGAAGCTGGAGGACATTATGCTGAGTGAAATAAGTCAATCACAAAAAAATCCTGTATGAGACCAATATTGTAGAAAAAAGCTATTTTTTTTACAAACAAGGTTTTCTTAATGAAAGAAACAATCTGTGATGGTTACATTGGGGGCAGATTATTCATGAGCTAGAGGGTAGGCACATGTTAACATGGGTGATATGGCAGGCAAAATACAACAAGAGAGAGGTTAGCAGAGGAAAAATGAAAGTAGTGGGAGACACAGGGAGGAAAGCAACAGATAAAGTGAATAGAGGTAAATATGGTTAACTGTTGGTACATGGAGGGGTTTGCAACTATGTCATGAAGCAAAGTATATAATTTGCTTAATATAAAACTGATGATCTGTCTGTAAACTTTCACTCAATTCACAAGAAAACATTGAAATACAATCCTAGCCAATAGAAACTAATGATATATTGGAAAAAATAATACATCATGACCAAGTAGGATTCATATCAGGCATGCAAGGAATGGTTCAATAATTCAAAAAAAGGAAAAAACTCACATCTATCATATTAATTGATGCAGAAAAGACATTTGACAAAAATCCAACATTCATTCCTGATTTAAAAAACAAACAAACAAAACTCAACAAAATAGGAATCAAATGGCAATCCCTCAACATAATTACAGGTATATACACAAAACCAACGAAGTCCTGGTGCAGGATAATGTACTGGATCACAAGGTCAGCTTGAACCACAGGGTTGGTTGTTCAAACCCACCAGAAGTTCCTCGGATACCATGCATAGTGTTGCTATGAGTCAGAACCAACTAGATGGCACTTAACAACAATAGCAACAATACAAAACCAAGAGCGAACATCACTCTAAACTGTGAGAAACTGAAATTATTCCCCTTGCAAACAGGAACTAGACAAGGATGTCTTTTATCACCATTCCTATTCAATATTATATTGGAAGTTTAACCCAGAGCAATAAAAAAAGAAAGGGAAATTAAAGGCATCCAAATGGACAGAGAACACCAATGGTTTAACAGTTTAAACCCACCAGCTGTTCCTTAGAAACAGGGTTGTTATGGGTCAGAATCAACTCTACGGCACTTAATAACAATAACAACCTTGTAAATGGTATATATTATTATACTAATAAAGAGAGCTTTCAGAGCTCTCTTTATTAGTATAAAGGAATTCAACTGAATTTTGTATGTTGATCTTGTACCCTACCACTTTGCCTAGTATATTAATGCATTCCAATAATTTTCTTGTGGATTCTTTGGGATTTTTAAAGTATAGAATCAAATAGAGTTTTACTTCTTTGCCAATTTGTTATTGCTGTTAAGTGCCATTGAGTTGGTTCTGACTCATAGTGACCCTGTATAGGATTTCCAAGGAGTGGAATATTGAACTTGAATCATTTACACTAGCCACCCAAAATATTAAATACATGGGAATAAACCTAAGCCAAAAAATGAAAGACCTATATAAATAAAACTGCAAAACACTATTACAAGGGGGGAGGCGGGGCTTGATGGTGGCTAGGGTGGAGGTACAGTGAAGTTCGCCATCAGCAATAACACAGAATACCAGGCAAAGCAGATCCAGGGCAGAGCTCAGAACCACAGAGATAGGAATGCTTTAAAAGTTTGAAGGCTTATAGATTGTGGAACTTGAAGCTGAAGTGAAAGATCCTGTACTTTTGAATCAGCCAGGCTGGGCTTGGAGGCCTGGAGCCAACATATTGGGTGAGACCAAATGGCAAGAACAAATGGGGGAGCAGAAACACCACGAAAAAACACCGCGGGAAACTTGGGGCAAAGGTGGACAATACACTTTGTCAGTTTTGCTTTGTTCTCATTTTCTTTTTCTTTTTTGGTATTTGGTTATTGGCATGCCCACTGTTTGTCCACCTTCTGGTGACTAGAATGAAAGCCTCAGTGAGTGGACACCCCCAACCCTCACAACTGATCAGCTCTTCTGCCATGTATGCACACAGATACTCAGCCCAAGAGCAGGCCCTGAACGTTTTTTGTTTGTTTGTCTTTTTTTTTTTTTTTTTTTTAACACGGGAAAGGGCCGGACAGGCCTGTAGAGAGTGAAAGAGAATTTAAAAACAAAACAGGCTAAAAATTAAATTAAAGCCTGAGATATAGCATAACAACCAACACTGGCATCTTGAAATCTCTCAGCAAGAAACTGACGAGAGGACATTAAAGTCATACTCATATTAGTCTACAGATTTTTTTTTTCTTTTTCTTTTTATTCTCTCCCTCCTCTCCCTTTTCTGTGATTAGAGACTACAGTATTCCATCTAGTTTTTGTTGTTGCTGCTTTTTAGTCTTTTTTCTTTCTTTCTTTCTTTCCTTTGTTTTTTGTTTTTTTCCACTGGTGCTGTTTGGCTGTTATATGCCCCCACTTCTGCCTTTGGAGGACTCTTTGTCTCCATATATTACACAAGAAGAGTCAACAACTGCTGCCATATAGCCAAGCTACAATCACACTCTATAAAACACCAGAACCTAGGCAAAAACCAATACCAACTGCCATATACCAGGAAAACAGACAACACCTGTGAAAGTTACTCTGAGTTAAGCAATAAGAAGAGTGAAAAGGGGAGCCCACATCCTGATCACATCTTCCTGGAAGAGATTAGAAAGCATAAAAAATACCAAAACACATACATGTCCAAGAAACAAAAGCAGATGACCATATCAGCACATGTCCAGAAACAAGATAAAATGTCTGAGACAAATGACCTAGAGGTAGACCTGGATTCCATTCTGGAAGGAAGGCAGGTCTTGGAAATACCTGAGAAGGAATTCAGAAAAATGATGATAAAAATGTTTCATAACAAGGAACCTGCATAACAAGGAAGCTGCAAACCACCAGTTAACATGGGTGACCCTTGAGGGCATTATGTTGAGTCAAATTAGTCAGTCACAAAAGGAGAAATACTACATAGGACCGCTACTGTAAAAGACTGAAAAAAAGAAGCCATACTAAAGAGGGGTGGGGGGCATCCTTTATTGATTGCTGGGATGCTGGGGGTGTGTGAACGGAGGGAGAGGAAAGTGGAATACAGGACAGGGATTAGATACCGGATAGTTTGGGTGCAGGGAAGGGGGACAATATACAAAAAGGGAGAGGGGAATGGAAGAACAAAGCATATGGGAGAACAATTAGGCAGGTCTGAATGGGCTAAGTGGGACAGAAGTAAATAATGATGTATGCACAACCTTGGAAAAACAGGGCTCTGGGATACAGAAATTGAGACATGGTTGGAATGGGGGAAAGGGGGAATAATGTTAAGATGCTTGGCTGTCTTTTGAATCTTGGTTTTCCTTGCACTGTATTATAAAATGGACACTGGAGGGGGAGAGAAAGGAATAGCCAGAAACATCACCACAGAAAGCTTGTAAGTCTGTTTTCTTCCTATAACTGATTGGAATACCAAAAAATGGGGCTACAATGTGCCCAGTGAAGGAGGTTTCCTGTGGAGCCTCTGCAATACATAAGACTATAGGTGGAAACCTGAACCACATCCAGATCTCCAGAGATGGGAAATTTCTGCTTGAAAGGATGAGCAGAGCAGCCTGGAGCAGCTAGAAGAACAGAAGATACATCTTGAAAGAAAGACCTACAGGAAAATTATAAAACAACATAGGCAGACAGACTGTTACTACAAGAACAAACAAGTTGCTTGCCAAGGAAACATTAAAGCAAGTGGTCAGGTCCTCTCAGTGCAAACCCCTTTCCAAGACTAAGAATCAATGGAAATACATGTTCTGATTGATGACCACGCTTGTCACTGATACGGGGACGTGAGGGAAAAACAGCAATGAAGCTGCGAGATAAGCCCTACAATGTTTCATAGACTTCTGGGAACCCAGGTGATGACCTGGTTCGACAGCAGTGTGGCAAGACCTGGGGACTCTTGGGCCCAGAGTCAGTGATATAGCAACAAAGAACTAGAGTGGAGAATGAAGCATCCAGATGATAAGAAGAGAGGGCATAGGCACAAGAACACCAACACTTGCAGTTCATACCCACTTGACCTGGCTTCAATGACTGGATGATCAAAGCTCAAGCAGAAGAAGAAAGAAGAGGAAAAA
>NW_006408800.1:1030537-1032537 GCF_000296735.1 Chrysochloris asiatica | reverse complement strand
TGTAACCATGGCAATGAGATGATATACGATAGAATGAATGTAAAATTAATGTTCTCCCATGTAAACTATCACATAATTCACAATAAAACATTAAAAACAAAAAACAAATAAACCACTATTACAGGGAACCCAAAGAGATCTGCATAAATGGCAGAATATATCCAGCTCATGGATAGGAAGACTTAGCATTGTGAAAATGTTGACACTACCCAAAGGAATCTTTAAATATAATGTTATCCCAGTCCAGATTCCAACATCATTCTTTAAAGATTTGGAAAAACTAATCATTAAATTTTATGGAAAGGAAAGAGACCCTGGATAAGCTGAGCATTATTTAAAAAGAAGAACAAAATGGGAGTCCTATCACTTCCCAGTCTCAAAACCTTATATACAACCACAGCAGTCAAAACAGCCTAGAAACTTTTTTGAAACGGGTTTGCCGCCAGAATACAGGTGTTGGTGAAAACCATTGCAAAACCTAAGCCAAAATGGGAAAGAAAAAGACCCATATCAACATCGTTGTTATTGGACACGTTGACTCTGGCAAGTCAACAACTACTGGTCACCTGATCTGCAAATGTGGTGGAATCGACAAAAGAACCATTGAAAATGTTTGAGAAGGAAGCTGCTGAGATGGGAAAGGCTCCTTCAAGTATGCCCAGGTCTTGGATAAACTGAAAGCTGAACATGAGCGAGGCATCACCATTGACATCTCCCTGTGGAAATTTGTGACCAACAAGTACTATGTGACCATCACTGATGCCCCAGGACACAGAGACTTTATTGAAAACATGAACACAGGAACCTCACAGACTGACTGTGCTGTCCTGATTGTTGCTGCTGGGGTTGGAGAATTTGAAGCTGGTGTCTCTAAGAATGGGCAGACCGGTGAGCATGCCCTTCTGGCTTACACACTGGGTGTGAAACAGCTAATTGTTGGTGTTAATAAAATGGATTCCAGCAAGCCATCCTACAACCAGAAGAGAGATGAGGAAATCGTTAAGGAAATCAGCATCTACATTAAGAAAATTGGCTAAAACCCTGACACAGTAGCATTTGTGTCAAGTTCTGGTTGGAATGATGACAATAAACTGGAGCCAAGTGATAATGTGCCTTGGTTCAAGGGATGGAAAGTCACCCATAAGGATGGCAATGCTAGTGGAGCCACATTACTTGAAGCTCTGGATTGCATCCTGCCACCAACTCGTCCAACTGACTAGCCCTGTGTCCGCCTCTCCAAGATGTCTACAAAATTGGTGGTATTGGCACTGTCCCTGTGGGCAGAGTGGAGACTGTTGTTCTCAAACCAGACACGGTGGTCACCTTTGCTCCCATCAACATTACCTGCTAAAATGCACCATGCTGAAATGCACCATGAGTGAAGCTCTGCCTGGGGACAATGTAGGCTTCAATGTAAAGAACATCTCTGTCAAAGATGTTCATTATGGCAATGTGGCTGGTGATAGCAAAAATGACCCACCAATGGAAGCAGCTGGCTTCACTGCACAGGTGATCATCCTGAACCATCCAGGCCAAATCAGTGCTGGATATGCACCTGTGTAGGACTGTCACACAGTTCACGCTGCTTGCAAACTTGCTGAGCTCAAGGAGAAGATTGATCACCAGTCTGGTAAGAAGCTAGAAGGTGGCCCCAAATTCTTGAAGTCTGGTGATGCTGCCATTGTTGACATGGTTCACGGCAAGCCCATGTGTGTTGAGAGCTTCTCAGATTACCCTCCTCTGGGTCGTTTGGCTGTTCATGACATGAGACAGACTGTTGCTGTGGATGTCATCAAGGCAGTGGACAAAAAGGCTGCTGGAGAGGAACAAACAAGATGGCGGATTGGGTGGATGTATAGCAGAGAGCTCCGTCAACAACAACACAGAATACCCGGCCAAGCAGGTTCAGGGGATGGTCCCAGAACTCTGAACCACATATAAAGGAATACTTAGAAGGTTGGAAGGCTCACAGCTGGGGAATTTGTGGCAGAAGCAAGAAA
>NW_006408800.1:1023763-1027467 GCF_000296735.1 Chrysochloris asiatica | reverse complement strand
AAAAAAAAAAAAAAAGGCTGCTGGAGCTGGCTAAGTCACCAAGTCTGCTCAGACAGCTCAGAATGCTAAATGAATATTACCTTTAACACCTGCCCCTCCAGTCTTAATCAGTGGTGGGAGAACGGTCTCAGAAGTGTTTGTCTCGGTAGGCCACTTAAGTTTAACAGTAAAAGACTGGTTAACAATGCATCGTAAAGCCTTCAGAAGGAAAGGAATGTTTTATGGACCATTTGTTTCTTTTGTGTGTGTTGCAGTTCTAAATTACTAGTTTTTAAAATCAGTACTTTTTAAATGGAAACAATTTGACCAAAAATTTGTTCACAGAATTTTGAGACCCATTAAAACAAAGTTTAATGAGAAAAAAAACAAAACAGAAAACAGCCTGGTACTGGTACAATGAAAGACATAAAAATCAGTGGAACAGATTTCAGAGCTCAAAAGTAATTCCTTCCACCTCCGGTCAGTTGATCTTCAACAAATGGTCAAAATGCATTAATTGGGGAAGAGATAGTCTCTTTAACAAATGGTGCTGGCAAAATTGGAAATCCATTTGCAGAAAAATGAAACAAGATCCATATCTCACACCACATGCAAAAATAAGTTCAACGTGGATTTAAGACCTAAATGTAAAACCTAAAACTATAAAGATCATCAACAACAAAAAAATAAGGGCAAATTTAGGATCTCTGATACATGGCATACATACATTACCAAACATAAAGGAAAACACACAAACAGAAGACAAAATAGGTGACTGGACCTCCTAAATATAGGACACTTGTATACATGAAATGATCTCTCCAAAAGAGTAAAAAGAGGACCCACAGACCGGGGTAAATATTTGGCAACAACATATAAGACAGAGGACTATGCTCCAGAATTTATTGAACATTTCAATGTCTCAACAAGACGAAGACAAATAATCAAATTAAAAATGGACAGAGTACATGAGCAGACACTTCACCAAAGAAGACATTTAGGCGGCCATAAAAGATGAAAAAATGCTCGGATCATTAGCTATTGTTGTTGCTTTTAAGTGCTTCGAGTGAGTTCCAACTCAATTCAACTCTGTATAGGGTTTCCTAGGAACCACTGATAGGTTTGAACTGCCAACCTTGTGGTTAGTAGTCCAGTGCTTGTCCTACAGCATCACACCAGGACTCCTCATTAGCCATTGTTGTTGTTGTTAAGTGGTATCGAGTCAGTTCCAAACCATAGCGACCCTGTATAGAGTTTCCAAGGAGCTGCTGGTGAGCTTGAACCACCAACCTTGAGGTTCAAATAGACTTTGAAGTCTAGTGCATTAGCCCATCAGGAATCCCATTAACCATTGTTGTTGTTGTTAGGTGCCATCGAGTCAGTAACGACTCATAGCAACCCTATGCACAACACAATGGAACACTGCCTGGTTCTGGGCCAACCTCACAGTTGTTGCCACACTTGAGCTCACTGATGCTACCACTTTACCAATCCACTTCTCTTGAGGTCTTCCTCTTTTTCTCTGACCCTCCACTTTACCAAACATAATATACTTCTCCAGTGACTGACAATATGTCCAAAGTATGAGAGATGAAGTTTGGCCATCCTGGCCTCCAAGAAGTACTCTGGCTGCACTTCTTCCAACACAGATCTGTTGGTTCTATGGGCAGACCATGACACTTTCAATATTCTCCAATATCATTACTCAAATGCATCAATTCTTCTATGGTCTTCCTTATTCACTGTCCAGATTTCGCATTCATAAGAGGCTATTGAAAATACCATGGCTTAGGTCAGGCACACCTTAGTCCTCAATCAGACATTGTTGCTATTCAACACTTTAAAAAGGTCTTGTGTGGCAGATTTGCCTAATGCAAAACGTTGTTTGATTTCTTGACTGCTGCTTCCGTGAGTGTTGATAGCTGATCCAAGAAAAATGAAGTCCTTGACAACTTGGATTTTTTCTTCATTGATAAGAATGTTGTTAATTGATCCAGTAGTGAGGATTTTTGTTTTCTTTACATTGTGATGCAATCCATACTGAAGGCTGTGCTCTTTGATCTTCAACAGTAAGTATTTTAAGTTTTCTTCACTTTCAGCAAGCAAGGTTGTATCATCTGCATATCACAGGTTGTTAATCAGTCTTCCTCCAATCCTGATGCCACGTTTTTTTTCATATAACCCAGTTTCTCGGATGATTTGCTCAGCATACAGGTTGAGTAAGTATGGTGAAAGAATACAACCCTGTTGCACACCTTTCTTAATTTTAAACCATTCAGTGTTCCCATGTTCTGTTTGGACAACTGCCTCTTGGTCCATGTACAGATTCCTCATGAGCACAAATAAGTGTTCAGGAATACTCATACTTCGCAATGTTGTCCATACCTTGTCATGATTCACACAATTGAAAGCCTTTGCATAGTCAATAAAGCACAGGTAAACATCTTTTTGGTATTCTCTGCTTTCAGCCAAGATCCATTGCACATCAGCAATGATGTCCCTCATTCCACGGCCTCGTCTGAATATGGCTTGAACCTCTGGAAGTACTCTGTCAAGGTATGCTTACAGCCATTTCTGTATTACTTTTAGTATAACTTTACTTGCATGGGATATCAAAGATATTGTCCAATGATTTCCACATTCCACTGGGTCACCTCTCTTTTGAATGGCGACAATCAGTCGTCCAGATAGTTGTCTTCCAAATTTCTTGTCATAGATGAGTGAGTGCTTCCAGTGCCACCACACTTTGTTGAAAGATTTTAATTTTTATTCCATCAATTCCTGGTACCTTGTTCTTTGCCAATTCCTTCAATACACCTTGGACTTCTTCCTTCAGTATCATTTGGCCCTTGATCATATGCTACCTCTTGAAACAGTTGAACATCAACCATTTCCTTTCGGTTCAGTAAATATATGTATTCCTTACATCTTTTGATGCTTTCTGCATCATTCAGTAATTTGCCCTTAGAATCCTTCAATAACGAAACTCAAGGCTTGAATTTTTTCCTTCAGTTCTCCCAGCTTGAGAAATGCTGAGTGTGTTCTTATCTTTTGGTTTCTGACTCCAGATTTTTGTATATTTCATTGTATTTGACTTGGTCTTCTCGAGCTGGCTTTTGAAATTTTCTGTTCAGCTCTTGCACTGCCTCATTTCTTCCATTTGCTTTAGCATCTCTATGCTGGAGAGCAAGTGTCAGCATCTCTTCTGACATCCATTTTGATCTTTTCCTTCTTTCTTGTCTTCTTAATGACTTTTTTTCTTTCTTCATGTATGATGTTCTTGATGTCATCCCACAACTCTTCTGGTCTTCAGTCTTTAATGTTTAATGTATCAAATCTGTTCTTCAAGTTCAAGGTCATATTTTAGCTCTTGTGAATTTGTTTTCATTCTCTTCAGCTGCAGTTTGAATTTGCATATGAGCAATTGATGGTCTGTTCCACAAACTGCCACTAGCCTTCTTTTGACTGATGATATGGAGCTTTTCCATCATCTCTTTCCAGAGATGTAGTCAGTTTGATTTCTGTGTATTCCATCTGGTGAGGTACATGTGTATAATTGTCTCTTATGCTGTCTAAAGAAGGTATTTGAAATGAACAAAGCACTGATATTGCAGAATTCTATCATGCATGCTCCAGCATCATTTCTATCACCAAGACCATATTTTCCAACTACTGATCCTTCCTCTTTGCTCCCAACCTTTGCATTCCAATCACCAGTAATGAAC
>NW_006408800.1:1019456-1023088 GCF_000296735.1 Chrysochloris asiatica | reverse complement strand
CTCATCTTTCTCCCGCAGAGCAACTGGTAGTTTCGAACCGCTGACCTTAAGGTTCGCAGCCCGATTCGTAACCACTACGCTACCAGAGCTCCTTATAGCTGACCATACTTCTCTGCTATTCATAAGGTCTTCAGTGATTAAATTTGGAAGTAGTTTGTCACTCCTTCTTTCTAGTCTGTCTTTGTCTGGAAGCTCATCTGAAACCTGTCAATCATGAGTGATTCTGCTGGTATTTAAAATACCCATGGCATAGCTTCCATAATCACAGCAACTCACAAGCCACCACAGCATGATAAACTGACAGACGAGTGGTGGAGAGATACAAATCAAAGCACCAATGAGATATCATGTTACTTCAGCATTAATAGCAAAGCTCCAAAAAAACAGAAAATAGCAAATGCTGCCAAGGGTGTGGAGAGGCTGGGACCCTCCTCTGCTATAAACTGGTGCAACCCTGTGGAAAGTGGTATTGTGTTTTCTCAAAAAGTTGAAAATAGAAATACTGTATGACCCAGCAATCCTTCTACTTGGTATCTATCCTCAAGCAATAAGAGCTGTGACATGACTAAACAGATGCACACCCATGTTCATTGCAGCACTATTCACAACAACAAAAAAGATGGAGACAGCCCAAAGGCCCATCAATAGAAGAATGGTTAAACAAATTTCAGTACATATACACAATGGAATAGTATGCAACATTGAAGGATAATGGCAGGTCTAAAAAACACCTCACAACATGGATGAACCTGGAGGACATTATGCTGAGTTAAATTAGTCAATCACAAAAGGACAAATATTGTATAAGACTGCTGTTGTAAAAATTTAAGAAAATATTTTCTTGTTAAATGAAAAATTCTATGGTCACTTGTTGTTGTTAAGTGCCGTTGAGTTGATCCCGACCCATAGCGACCCTGCATAGGGTTTCCGAGGTGGACAGGGGATTATTCACAGGCTAGAAGGTGAGGCATTGTAGGATAAATACTGGACTGCTAACCAAAAGATCAGTGGTTCAAACCCACAAGTCACTCCTTGGAATACTTATATATGTTGTAACTGATTCAATGGCACTTAAAAAAAAGAACAGAAGGTAGACTCATGTTAACATGGGTGACAGGGCAGGCAATATACAACCAGAGGGAGGTTGGCAGAGGAAAGATGATTGTAGCTGGAGACACAGGGAAGAATGTCAGAGTTAAAGGAAATTGAGTTAAATACTGTTAGCTGTTAGTACACGGAGGAGATTGCAATCATTGTAATGAAGTAAAGTATAAATTTGCTGAATGTAGAACTGATGGTCCACTCTGTAAACCTTCCCTCAATTCACAATAAAAAGAAAAAAAAAAAGATATTCCAGAATATCAAACATGAAAAGAAATTCCTAAAAGCTTTCAGGAGAAAAGAAAAAGTCACACTGAAAAGAACAAAATCACACTGGTCTTAAACATTTTATTGATAGCATTGAATACCATTAAAAGAAACAAATCTGGCAAATATAATTTTACCCCAAAATCCCATCAACAGGAAATTATGGAATGGGTGGATGAAATAAAGACAATTTCAGGTTTATAATCCAGAACTGATATTCAGAGGACCTCTTCTGTTACTGCAGGATAGATTTCAATAAATGGCTTCGAGAAACAATCTGATCATCAGGTTTGATCATCATGAAGACCTGACAAAGGTATGTTTCTTTTGCTAACAAGGAAAATGTAAGGCAATTAAGAATCCCAAGGAAAACAGAAAAAGACATGTATATATATATATATATATATGAAACTCATACCTAAACAAAGTGAACAGAAATGTGACAAGAATTTGATTGACTCATCATGTGACTCATAGTTAGTGACACTGGCCTACAGAGCAGGAAATTAAATCCAAACCTACTGCTTAACTTGGAAGGAACAATATTTATAAAAAAATAATAATGTAAACCCTATTTATTGGGTTTTAGATTTTTATAATTAACATGTAGACAAAACATGAAAGAATTATGTTTATGAAACAACATGTAAAATTATCAACTGTGACAGAATCAATTCTGACTCATAGCAACCGTCTAGCTCACAGTATAAGTGTTCCATAGGGTTTCTGAGACTGTAAATCTTTATGAGAGCATCCTGAAGTTAGGAGTTTTACCCACCGACCTTGCGGTTAGAAGCCCAATGTTTAATTCACTGTGCCGCTAGAGCTCCAAAAGTTAAGGTTTAACCCCCAAAACAAACCCGCTGCCATCAGGTTGATTCCAACTCATAATAACTCTATGCAGGGTTTCTGAGGCCATAAATCTTTAGGGGAGCAGAAAGTCTCCTCTTTCTCACCCACAGCAGCTGGTGGATTTGAACCACTGACTTTGCAGTTAGCAGCCCAACATGTAACCCACTATACCACCAGTACTCCTAAAATGCATTTGTTCTTGTTATTAAATGTTGTCAAGTCATATAGGGTTTCTGGGGAGAAGCTGGTAGGTTTGAACCACCGACCTTTCAGGTCAAATTAACCTTGTGATCCATTGCAGGACCCTGCAGTGCCACAGAAGGACTCCTACAAAAGTATAGCTGAAAGAAATGGGGATAATGATGACGGGGCCCTGTGAGGGTTGTTGTGATCTACTATCTCAAAATAATAGAACAAGGAGTATGCAATTGAAGGCAGCCAACAGAAAAACTTAAAATAATAATATAGTTTAACAAATGTTAGGTGGTTACAGCTTATTCACAACAGTAAAAAGATGGAATGACCTATCAACAGAAGAGTGGATAGGAAAAAAAAAAAGAGGCATGTTGTTGTTGCTAAGTGCCGGTAAGTCCATTCCAATTCATAGCAACACTGTATGGGGTTTCCAAGGAGCAGCTGGTGGAGACCTTGTAGTTCACAGTTCAGTGCTGATCATAAAGTGTCACACCAGGCAGTCCTAATAAACTAAAATATTATTCATTCATAAGAAAGAATTGAGTACTAATGCATGCTTTGACATGGATGAACCTTGGAAACATTATGAGTGAAAGAAACCAGACACAAAAAGGATAAATTCTGAATGAACATTATTGTTGTTGTTGTTGTTGTTAAGTGCTGTCATGGTTTCGACTCATGTAGTTGTTGTTGTCATTAGGTGTCTTCGAGTGGATTTCAACTCACAGCAACCTTATGCACAACAGAATGAAACACTGCACAGTTTGGCGCCATCCTGACAATCGTTGTTAAACTTGAGCCAATTGTTGCTGCCACTGTGCCAATCCATCTTTTAGGGAGTATTTCTCTTTTTCACTGATTCTCCACTTTACCTAGCATGATGTCCTCCTCCAGGAACTGGTCCATCCTGAAAATATGTCTGCAGAATGACAGACGAAGTCTCCCCATCCTGGCTTCCAAGAAGAATTCTAGTTGTACTTATCCCAGGACAGATTTGTATGTTCCTCTAATAGTACAAGGTACTTTTAATATTCTTCTCCTACACTGTAACTTCATTCCAAAGAGAGGTGACCCAATGGAATGCAGAAATCATCAGACAATCTCTTTGATATCTCAAGTGAGTAAAGTTTTGCTAAAGGTAATACAGAAACGGCTACAATCATACATTGACAGAGAACTTCCAGAGGTTCAAGCTGGATTCAGAAGAGGCAGGGGAA
>NW_006408800.1:1011202-1018761 GCF_000296735.1 Chrysochloris asiatica | reverse complement strand
GATCGTAGAAGAATTGATGCCTTTGAGTTGTGGTGTTGGAGGAGAATACTGCAAGTGCCATGGACTGCCAAAAGAACCAATAGATCTGTTTTGGAAGAGGTGCAGCCAGAGTGCTCCTTGGAGGCTAGGATGGCTAAGTTTCGTCTCTCATACTTTGTACATATTGTCAGGAGAGAATAGTCGCTGGAGAAGGATGTCATGCTGGGTTAGATGGAGGGTCAGAGAAAAAGAGGAAGACCCCCAACAAGATGGATCAACCAGGTGGCATCATTGATGGTGTCAAGTGTGGCAGCGGTGGTGGGATTGGCCCAGGATCGGACATTGTTTCGTTCTGCTGTGCATGGGGTTGCTATGAGTCGGTTCTGATTCGATGGCACCTGACAACAACACTGTAACTCAAAAGCATCAATTCTTATGTGGTATTGTTCTTTAGTCACTGTTCAACTTTCACATGCACATGAGGCTGTTGAAAATACCATGACTTTGGTCAGGCTCACTGATGTCTTTAAACTGACATCTTTCTCTTGAACACTTTAAAGAGGTCTTGTGCAGTAGATTTACCTAATGCAATGTCGTTTTAGTTCTTGATTGCTGCTTCCATAAGTGTTGATTGTGGATACAAGCAAAATGAAGTCTTTGATAACTTAAATCTTTTCTCCATTTGTAATGATGCTATTTATTAGTCCAGTAGTGAGAATTTTCACATAGTGAGGATTTTCATTTCTTTATATTGAAATGCAACTATATTTAGAGTTGTGGGCTTTGATCTTCAACAGTATTTTAAGTCCTCTTCACTTTCAGTCAGCAAGGCTGTATCATCTGTATATTGCAGGTTGTTAATGAGTCTTCCTCCAAAATTTATACCATGTTCTTCTTCACATAATCCAGTTTCTAAACAATTTAGTTTATTCTTGTTCTTTTGAACAACTGCCTCTTGGCCTATGAACAGTTTCCTCATGAGCACAAGTAAGTGCTCCAGAATACTTATTCTCTGAAATGTGGTCCATGTAGCTTGTCATGATCCATACAGTCTAACATCTTTGCTTAGTCAATAAAGCACAGACAGGTAAACATCTTTTTTGTATTTGCTGATTTCAGCCAAGATCCATGTGACATCATCAATGATATCTCTCATTTCCCAACCTCATCTGAATCTGGCTTGAACCTCTGGAAGTCCTTTAATTTAAACAGCCATGTTTAAATTCAGCAAAATTTTGCTTGCATGTGGTATTAACAATATTGTCCAATGATTTCCGCATTTTGTTGGGTCACCTCTTTAGAATGGACACAAATATGGATATCTTCCAATCAGTAAGCCAGGTCTTCCAAATTTCTTGGCATATTTGATGAGGACTTCCAGTGCTGTATGTTTGTTGAAAGATTCCTATTTGTATTCCGTCAATTCCTGGAGCCTTGTTCTTTGCCAATGCCTTCACTGTAGCTTGGATTTCTTCCTTCAGTATCATTGGCTCTCGATCATATGCTACCTCTCGAAATGGTTGAACATTGATCATTTCTTTTAGGTACAATGACTCTGTGTATTCCTTTTATTGTTTTTTGATGCTCTCTGCATCATTCAATATTTTGTCCAAAGAATCCTTCAATATTGCAAGGCAAAGCTTGATTTTTATCTCAGTTCTCAGCTTGAGAAATGCTGAGCGTGTTCTCCCCTTTTGGTTTTCTAACTTCAGGTCTTTGTACATGTTTTTAATAACTTTTGACTTTATCTTCTCAAGCTGCCTTTTGATGTTTTCTGTTCAGCTCTTTTATTTTTTTTAAAGTTTCATTGTGTATTGAGTGGAGGTTTATAGGACAGATCATCAGTGCAATGATACAATCCCCTCCATACACCACCAGCTAACAGTAATTTATCTCTACTACCTTTTTTTTTTTTTTTCTTTTTTGGTATAAACATACCATACTGTAAATATGTATTCATTTAAATCTCCAAAGGGCACATTTTGCAAGCCATCCTCCTGCCCGCAGGCACACTTCCTTTCTCAGTTCATGGGCCTAGAGTCTTCTGTTGCACTGTCTCTTTATGTCATCGCCACTTTTCTGGTTAGGGTCCCTCACTCCTCTCATGCTCTTCCCTGTTGATTGTCCTAGGGTCCTCTGTTCCTGAAATTACAGATTGACTGCTCTCCCCTTTTGATTACACCTTTCCTACATTTACAGTTGTGACAATTGCCATTAGTCCTGATAACAACTACTCACAATTGAATCATAAAATTCTATCCCCATCATCACCAGACCTATCTGGACAAGAGGAAAAATATTCAGTGGATATTCTATCTTATACCCACCTCTTTGTGATGATAGCACCCTCATGAAAGATTGTAAGCCAGCCACTTCATGCCTTTATAAGCCTTCCCCCAATTTTGATAGCCAAAGTCTAAGTTGCCTGTCTCTATCAACCCAGTGTATTGAGGAGGCAAACTTGATCCTTGAAATGAAGAATCCTTCCCTTTAGGTTGCAATTTTAGGCAACTGCATCCATAAGCAAAAGTCCAGTTCATCTCATTTTAGCAATTTACAATTGCTCCCTGTATCAAACTTCTTTATCTTAATCTGATCGAGGTCCGGTCAGCAAGTCATCCAAGTTAGGTCAAATGGGAACTATATGCAATTTTGGGAGTTCTCACCTGCCTCCCCCCACTTCAGACCAGCTGGCTGCTTCACTCTTAACTCTAGCCCCCAATGGCAAGATCAGTTTCCTTGGACTTGGGAGTTCAAACATCTCCCTGAACTTCAAGCCAGCCAGCCCATCCTCTTCTCATTCTCATCTCAAGGTTATCAGGTGTAATGGAACATGGTCACACTCAGTCCATGTTTTCATTGCTGAATTTTCCCCACCTCCATTCACAAGTTGACCTGGACAGTCACCAGTGAACATACAAGACTGTTCGTGTGTTCCCTTTGAGTTACAGTCTTAGAAAGGGATTTACCCTGATAGCTTGACTTTTCTTGCCTTGATGACCCCAAGGCAAACAGCTTGCTAGATATTTTCACAGTCTGCCCCACTGCACCCCTACCTCACTCCCATGAGTCTTTCTTTCTTTCTGTTCCTCTAGATCAAGTTGGTCTGCATATCTTTTCAATTGGAAATGTCCCACCTCTGAAGGTTCTGGGTGGGGCTCAGGATTACACCTAAGGCCCCATACTCTACAGAGGTTTAACAAGAAGCCTATTTCCCTGGCCACATTCTAGTATCCTTTTAGATAATCCAATTAGTTGTAGGCTGAAGTTGGGCTTACAAGCTTTCTGTAAACATATTTCCCAATATTCCTTTCTATCCTACTTAAATGTCTATATTACAATAGTAAGTATGGGAAACTAATATCCACAAAACAGTCAAGCACCTTAACATTATTACCCCACCTTTATCCATTCAGACTGCCTCGATCCCTATATCATAGAGCCCTGTTGTTCCAAGGCTGTGCATACATCACAATATACCTCTATCCCATTTAGCCCATGCACATCTCCCTAAGTCTTTCCCTATCATCCCTGTTCATCTACCTCTCTCCCTTCTTGTTGATTGCTCTCCATCTGTTTTTCACTGTCCTCCTCATCACCAAAGCTATAATGAGTCTATCCCCTAAACTATGAGTTATTGTCCCCTCCCCTCCCACCCCTGACAGTCAACAAAGAATTATTCTTTTAGTATGGAAATCTTTTCTTAAGCTTTTACAATAATGGTCTTATGCAGTATTTGTCCTTTTGTGCCTGACTAATTTCACTCAGCATAATGTCCTCAATGTTATGCAGTGTTTTGCAACTTCATCATTATTCTTCAAGGTAGCTTGGTACTCCATTGTGTGTATGTACCAGAGTTTGTTTACCCATTATTCTGTTGATGGGTACTTAGGTTATCTCCATCTTTTTACTATTGTGAATAGTGCTGAAATGAACATTGGTGTATGTATATGCACTCACATTCTTGCTCATATTTCTTGTAGATATATGCCAAGTAAATAAATTGCTGGATCATAAGGTATTTCTATTTCCAACTTTCTGATGAAGCGCCATACTATTTTCCAGATTGGTTGAACCATTTTATAGTCCCACCAGCAATGTAGGAGTATCCCAGTCTCTCCACGTCCTTGACAGAATTTGCTGTCTTCTGCTTTTTTGAACTTCACTGTTACTACTGGTATGAGATGATAGCTCATTGTTATTTTGATTTGAATCTCTCTATGATGGCACTTATCTTCCCCATATACTTTGGATAAAGTCAACGTGACTTCTTACACATGGTGTAATAATGTACATTTGTTGTTACTGTTGTTGTAAAGTGCTGTTGAGTTGGTTTCAACTCATAGTGACCTGTACAGGGTTAATTCACCAGCCAACCTTGTGATTCAGACAGACCTGTGGTCCAATGCATTATCCCATGGCACCACATATACATTGGTGGTGGTATGCTGAAGAGTGGCTAATGATCCTGTCTGTTCAGCTTTTTAACTTCTTCATTTCTTCTATTTACTTTAGCATTTCTATACTAGAGAGCAAATTTCAGAGTATCTTCTGACATCCATTTTGTTCTTTTCCTTCTTTCTTGTCCTCTTTTTTTTTTTAAAGCTTTTATTGTGATTTGAGTGAGAGTTTACGTGGCAAAACATTGATTTTACACTCAACCTACTGTATTTTGTTTTATTGCAATGATTACAATCCCCTCAATGTACCATCAGGTAACAGCATTTGCCTCTATTCCCTTGTTTTTTGGTTTTTAGGTATTTTGTTTTGTTTTTTATGTACACAAAAACACACAGGAATATCAAATAATTTAAACAACCAAAGGGTACATTTTGCAAGTCAGCCTCCCACAGTCTTTCTCTTTCCATGAATCTAGAGTCCTCAGCTGCTTTATCTCTCCATACCATCACCTCTGCTTCCATTGCTGGTGTTTCTGTTTTTCTGGTTAGGATCCCATATCCCACTCATGCTCTTCCCTTTTGATGGTCCTAAGGTCCTCTGTTCTTAGAATGTAGGATTAACTACTGCCACCTTTTTGTTACACATCTTCTACTTTTACAGTTGTGACAATTGCAATTATTCATGTTAACAATTACTCACTATTAAATCAAAAGAATCCTATGCCTATCTCCTTTCACCAGACCCATCTAGACAAGATGAAAACTATTCAGTGGGAATTCTACCTTCCTCTGCACAATTTGAAATTAAACTCCCTCTTGAAAACTTGTAAGCCAGCCACTTCATGCCTTTATAGCCATCCTACACTCATTTCCAAGGAGTTCTGGTAACATAGTGGTTACGAATTGGGCTGCAAACCGCAAGGTCACCAGTTCAAAACTACCAGCTGTTCTGTAAGAGAACGATGAGGCTTTCTGCTCCCATAAAGATTTACAGCCTCAGAAACCCTGTACAGGGTCACTATGAATGTAAATGGATTAAATTCACCTGTTCAGAGACAGAGGGTGGCAGAATGGATAAGAAAACAACATCCTTCAATATGCTGTCTGCAAGAGATACATCTCACACACAGAGACAAAAACAGATGAAAAGTCAAAGGATGGAAAAAATATACCAAGCCAATTGCAATAAAAAGTGAAGAAGAGTGGTAGTACTAATCTCTGATAAAATAAACTTTAAGGCAAAAAATAGCATAATAGATGAAAGCAGCAGTCTGTTGGGGACGACATAAAACACAATTGCTGGGAAGCTGAGGCCTTGTGACCTGGACGAAAATCCAAACCCAGGGCCCTCCTCGGTATGGCGAGCCATGAACCCTGAGGGCCCAGGAAGTGACCTCTTGGGGTCCCGGGTTCATTGGTGTTTGTGAACTTACTGGGTGGCTACCTCTGTACAAGTCCTAATATTGTTCATTCTATGCTTCTAACTCTAGTAATTGTAGCTTCTGAGAAAATGGTTTTTATACTGCCTCTCTTAATGTCTCCATACTGCCTCTCTTAATGTCTCCACTGTGTTGGCAGTGCATAGGGTCCTGGGAACGAATCTTTCTGAGGTACAAGCGATAGCCACCTGGGATGATTGTCAGAACTGCTCCTTATTTGATTATTCAGTTATGTTTAATATTAACTTAGAACATGAGCTCTTGATTATCCATGTATATTAATAAAACTGAATTTCCCCCTAGAACCGAGGCAGTAAAACTTCCTCAGAGGACGAACAAGGACAGGTTTACTGGGATTAAGCAGGGAGGTTCTGGAGAGGAACTGCCTGGGGTATTCACTTGAGGTGGAGTGGTAGATTCTGGGAAAAGGACAATGGTGGCAACTCCCTCAGACCACCCTGGGTTTAATCAGTTTGATCCAGATGCTCTTCTTCCCCCAGAAGGTATATGGAAATGTGATGATAGTGAACATTGTAGCATTGGGGTGTGGAATCTGGATAGAGGATAAGGAATGTGAGGGTGAGACCTCGCCTTCTTGGAAAGGTTGTGACCCTTCTCTCACCTTCCTTGGAACTGTAGCAAGAAAGAATTACTAGTTTAATAAATAAAGCTAAATGTTTGAAATCCTGTTCAAACGCATATATTTTTTTTACTTGCAAAGTAGAGAAAAACAGCTTAAATCCCTTCAGAGATTATAAACCAACCTCTATATGAGTTTATAAGTTTTTCACCTTTACCCACTAGTGATTAAGTGTTAAAAAGTATGTTAGAAGTCCTTTAGGCCTAAAGATTAATCTATAATAGCTTGCTTGAACCTTTTCCTGTAGAAATAAAAATGTTAGATTGCTAAGAAAATTGTGTTGTACCTAGAAAATATCTTAAAGATTGTCTCTGTGAATCATTAAGCATTGTCTTATCTGAATAATCCCATTCTTCTTCTGTAAAGATCTCGTCCTTAAAAAAGTTAATAAAAGACTGGGGTAGAGATAGTTCTGGATGCATTCTTGGCAGCAGGACTATCTGCCTGTCAGCTTGTATCCACTCTGGTCTCCGAGTATTTCTTTCTCTCTCGCCCCTCCAGACATCTCACCTAGAGTTAGTTTTGAGTGCAATGTCTGCCACTGAACAGTCTGTCTGGCAGCTTGCATCAAACCTGTGTGTCTGTCTTCTTTGTGTCTGTTTTCTCTGTCTTCTTTGTGTCGATTTTATCTTTCTTTCTCTCTCTCTCTCTCTCTCTCTCTCTCTCTCTCTCTCTCTCTCTCGTCACAAGACACCCTAATTTCGTGTACTCACCGCCTTGTCGAGGCCGGACCCCAACAGCAGTCAAGAAATCAAATGACGTATTGCATTAGCAAATCTGCTGCATAAGATCTTTTTAAAGTGTTGAAGAACAAAGATGTCAGCTTGAGGACTAAGGTGCGCCTGACCCAAGCCATGGATGGTATTTTCAGTAACTTCATATGCATGTGAAAGCTAGAGAGTGAATAAGAAAGAATTGATGCATTTGAGTCTTGGAGAAGAATATTGAAAGTGCCATGGGCTGCCCATAGAACCAACAGATCTGTGTTGGAAGAAGTGCAGTCAGAGTACTCCTTGCAGGCCAGAATGGCCAAACATTGTCTTTCATACTTCGGACATATTGTCAGGAGGGACCAGTCACTGGAGAAGGATATCATGTTTG
>NW_006408800.1:1010431-1011102 GCF_000296735.1 Chrysochloris asiatica | reverse complement strand
TTTTCTTCCAGAAGCTCTTCAACTATCTCCTCTGTGGGCTTGTGTGATTGTTTCTGTTCTTGAATGTCAATAATTCTTATGTTATTCCTCTTCTGTGGACTGAGAACCAGCAAGGACACATAACAATTACAGAATGACGTACATGGCAGCATCAACCTGAACTCAGTTGACAAATGGAAGAGTCAAGAACAGAATAAAATTATAAGAACAGAGGATCTGGGTGTTCAGTCTATGATCAAAACAATTACAATGTGAAAAAAGGTAAACACAGAAGAACAGAGATCCAGGCGGTGGAAATGTCAGGTAGATTACTGGATAAAATAGACTATCTTAAATGGAGGGAAGAACTAATGGAATATAAGGTAACCACAATAGGGTTGGGGTGGGGGTAGCGGGTTTATTTTGGGTATTGGGGAGGGCAATACAAGAAGGGGGGAGGAGGTAGAAGAACAAGATAGATAGGGGAACACTGAGACAGGTTTGCATGGCCGAGTGGGACACAGGTAAATAGTGATGCATACTCAACCTTGGAACAACAGGGCTCTGGGATACAGGGATCTAGGTATAGCTTGAAGAGTGTAAATAATACTAAAATTCTTGACTGCCTTATGAATATTAGTTTCCCTTGCCTACTATTGTAAAATAGACACTTGAGTGGGATAGAAAGGAAT
>NW_006408800.1:1005278-1009304 GCF_000296735.1 Chrysochloris asiatica | reverse complement strand
CAAGTGTGGCAACAATTGTGAGGTTGGCCCAGGACCGGGCAGTGTTTCGTTCTGTTGTGCATAGGGTTACTATGAGTCAGTACCAACTCGATGGCACCTAACAACAACAACAAACCCCCATTTTAGGTAGCCAATGTTGAAGCTGCCTGTCCCTATCAACTCTGTATACTGGGATAGTCTTGGTTCTTTGTGTGAAGGCTCCTTTTCTCTGGGTTGGTATTTTGAGCAACTACATCTACATCCATAAGCAAAGGTCAAGTTCATCAAATTTTAGCAGTTTACACTTGCTTCTTATGTTAAACTTCTTTATCTTCCTCTGGTCCAGTTGTGATCATCAAGCCATTCAAGCTAGGCCCAATGGGTACTATCTGCAAGTTTGGGCATTCTTGTGTACCTCTCCCCACTTCATATCAGCTGGACACTTTACTCTCAGCACCTTTCTTGTCCTCTTAATGACTTTGTACTTTCTTCCTGTATGATGTTCTTGATATCATCCCCCAACTATTCTGGTCTTCAGTTATTAGGGTCTAATGAACCAAATATGTTGTTGTGAAGATATCTAAATTTTGGTGTGATATGTTCAAGGTCATATCTTGACTGTCATAGACTTGTTTTAATTTGCTTCAGCCTGAACTTGCATATGACCAATTGATGATCTGTTCCATAGTCTGCCCCTGGCCTTGTTTTGGCTTACGATATGGAGCTTTTCCACCATCTCTTTCCACAGACAATTTCCATCTGGTGAAGTCCATGTGTTTAAAAAAGGTATTTGCCATGAACAAGTCATGGGTCTTGCAAAATTCTATCATGTGATCTCCAACATCATATCTATTACCAAGGCCATATTTTCCAGCTACTGATCCTTCCTTTTTATTTCCGACTTTCGTATTCCAATTACCGGTAATTATCAATACATCTTGATTGTATGTTTGATCCAATTTCAGACTGAAGAAGTTGGTTGAATTCTTCAATTTCATCATCACTGTCTTTAGTGGTTGGTGTGTAAATTTGAACAATAGTTGTATTAAATAGTTGCTCTTTCCTGTAGACATATAGATAGTATCCTATCACAGACAGTGTTGTACTTTATGATAAATATTGAATTTTTGATGATGAATGTGACACCATTTCTCTTAATTTAGTAATTCCTGGTATTGTCTGATTCCATGTGGTTGTCAGATTCAAAATAACCAGTACCAATTCATTTCAGCCTAGTAATGCCTAGGATGAAGTCCTGGTGTGGCACTGTAGGATAAAAAGTAGGTTTGAACCACAAGGGCAGAAGTTTGATTTCAACAGCTACTCCTCGGAAACCCTATATAGAGTCACTATGAGTCAGAACCAATTCACAGCACTTAACAACAACAATAATGCCCAGGATATCCATGCTTATGTATTCCATTTAATTCTTGACAACTTCTAATTTTCCTAGATTCATACATCGTATGTTCCATGATCTAATTATTAATAGATCACATGGGAAAAAAATTAAATGTGTCTAGAAATGCAGCTCATTTTAGTAATTCTTTTATTTTCAGTGTCATTCACTTTTCCTATAACACACTTTAAGTATTATGCATTTTTCTTAGTTTTATTGATCTCTTAGTTATTCTTCCCTTTGTGGTTGTAGGTCAGTGCCTCTCCTTGGCACCTGTGGGAAAAGTTCAGAGAGAAGTGTATTTACATGGTGTTGCTACCAGCCATTCTGTGGAAGACAGATGAGGTGTTCTGCTTCAGTAAAGATTTACAGCCTTGGAAACCCTATGCAGGGTCGCTATGAGTTAGAACCCACTCTTCAGCATACCACCACCAATGTATACGTGGCGCCATGGGATAATGCATTGGACCGCAGGTCTGTTTGAATCACAAGGTTGGCTGGTGAATTAACCCTGTCCAGGTCACTATGAGTTGGAACCAACTCAACAGCACTTTACAACAACAGTAACAACAAATGTACATTATTACACCATTTGTAAGAAGTCACGTTGACTTTATTCAAAGTATGTGGGGAAGATAAGAAAGACTAATTACATCATGTGTGAAATTGCTGGGTTAATAATGTTTGGTCTTAAAGGTTCCAAGAACCCATTGATATGACACATTCTAGAGACAAGGCACTCTCCACCCTGTCAGTTTATTCTGTGTCCCTGACATCTGTTGTCTGGGAGCCACCTCTCATCTGAGGAAGCTGGGAAAAGAGAGAACATCACCACAGATGTTTGGAACTGGGAAAGTGTTCAAATGAAGGCTAACAGCAAAGGTTTGTGACATTTTGTTAGCTCTTTGCTTTTTTCCTGGGAATATTACCTGCTTCTCTGACTTGATTCATCATTTCTTCTTGTATGTGGTGGTGGTGACTGTGGAGTCGATTCTGACTCATAGCGACCCTGTACCGGGTTTCTGAGGCTGTAAATATTTACGGGAACAGAACATCTCCTCTTTCTCCCATGGAACAGCTGGTAGTTTTGAACTGCTGACTTGCGGTTCGCAGCCCGATTCATAACCACTGAGCTACCAGAATTCCTTGAACACAAGAATAAAATAATACAGACTAGAAAGAACTCTGGGTCTAGATACATCTACCAGCTCTTCATTAACCTGACAAAGTATTTATTAGTAAAAATTTCTGGTTAGAACAGCATTCCCAAGTATGGCATACGTAAGCAACCAATTGCAAATAATTTGAAAGCAGGACAATAAAATCCTCTGTCATTGATATTAAGTAACTCTTGGCCTAGGCAGCCATGGAGTTCCTGACAAGCTTGATATTTTTTATCTGAATGTCATCATTCTACAGATCCTCAGAAAAGGTGTTTATATAGAATGGCAATTAATAGGATTCTTACGCCAGCTTGGGAGGTCCTTAGCCCAGCTCTTTTGATCTTTGACTCAACACCAAAATGTGGAACTGAAGACAGTGTTGCTGATGTTTTCTTCACTGAGTGACTTCTCATTGCAGAGTCATGTGTGTACACACTGCTTCCTGCCTGGTGTCGAGCTGCCCCGCACTACATTTCTTAGGTACTAAATACATCTCACCACAGACTTTTCAGAATAGCAAATGCAATTGATATCGGTTATACGTTGTTGTTGTTGAGTGTTTTGGAGTCAGTTCTGACTCAAAGCAACCCTGTATGAGGTTTCCAAGGAGTGACTAGTGGGTTTGAACTGCCAACCTTACAACTGGAAGTCCAGTGCTGATCCTACAACACCACTCCAGGGTTATATGCTGTTGTTGCTGTTAAGCACCATTGAGTTGGTTCTAACTCATTGTGACCCTGAGAGGAGCAGCTCGTGAGCTTGAACCACTGACCTTGTGGTTCAAGGTGACTTTGCAATCAAGTATATTAGCCCACAGCACCACAACAGGACCTAATTGTCCCTATCCAAGACAGAAGTTCCCTGTTAGCTGATCATCAGAAATCATTTGCCAGGGGTAGGGTGAAGTGAGGAATGAACAACAAGAAAATAGAAAATAGAAAAATAAAAGAGGACTGATATGATGTTAAAGAAGATGATGAGGTAGATGAGGTAAGACTTGTTTGGAATGCCTCTGACTGGATGGTTTTCCATTTTGCTAAGATGTCACAGGTTGGTGATGGGAACAGGGAAGGAGGATAAGAGGCGGGCAAATAAGGAGCATAAGAAATACCAGGGTGATATTATTACTCTCCAGGTTCTGGGGAACAGACACACTTATCTCTGCCCTTCCCCACTATGGAACCAAGTGAGGACAGGAGGAGAGGAGGATGCAGCAATCAAAAGGGTTTTTCCCCAGGCCACCCAAACCCTTCCTGAAACACCAACTTGAATTTCTCTACTGTAAGTAGTCTCAGAGCCATCCTTTCTCCTGTGAAGAGAGCTGCACAGGGTACCGTGAGCTGATGGGGCACTGTTGTCTTGGTCTCTCTTCCCTTGTCTATTTTTTTGTTTGTGTTTATCTATCTATCTATTTTTTTTTTCAGGTGTATATAATAATTTACATCTCCAAAGGGCACATTCTGCAAGTCTGCTCCTGGCCACCAG
>NW_006408800.1:936157-1001690 GCF_000296735.1 Chrysochloris asiatica | reverse complement strand
AAAAAAATGTTCTGTAATTGCATTTTTAAACCAAAATCTGGTGACTTTTGCTGTTACTTATTTTTTAAAATATTAATAATACATTTTCCTACCCAATTTCAGCTGAAGTATTTGACCCCTACTTGGGACTACAAAATTTAGTAGAGAAAAATATGGAGCATGCAGGTTAAATTTAATATAATATAAATAGCACATAATTTTAGTATATGTATGTCTCAAAGGGGGCGTGTGGTGGCACCATAGGATAAGCATTGGACTTTGAACCACAGGTTATTGGTTCGAGTCCACCAGCATCTCCTCAGGAGAAAGATGAGACTTTCTGCTCCTGTAAAGATTTAAAGTCATGGAAACACTATACAGTCATGGAAACACTATAATATGAGTTGGAACAGACTAAATGGCAATTAACAACAACAATGTCCCAAATATTGCATGGGACATACTAAACACGTTTTTGTCTATTGAAATTCAAATTTAAATAGGGAGACAGTATTTTCTTTGGCAACTCTACCACCTAATCCCTCAACTCTTTTATGAAAACTTTAGCTCCAGGCTTTTACACATGCTGCCATTGGTAAGTGTTGTTGAATCAGTTCCCATTCATAGCAAGCCTATATACAACAAAAGCACACACTGCCTGGTCCTCTGGCATCCTCACAATTGTTGCTATGCTTGAGCCCATCTCATGGGGTGGGGGTGGGGGGTGTCTCCCTCTTTTTCTCTGTCCCTCCACTTTACCAACCATGATGTCTTTCTCCAGGGACTGGTCCTTCTTGATAATATGTCTGAAGTATGAGAGACAAGTCTGGCCATCTTGACTTCTAAGGAGCATTCTGGATGTACTTCTTCCAACACAGACTTGTTTGTTCTTCTGGAAGTCCATGGTACCTTTAATATTCTTCTCAAGAACCATAACTCAAATGCATCAATTTTTCTATGGTCTTCCTTATTCATCGTCCAACTTCCACATGTATATGAGGCTATTCAAAATGCCATGGCTTGGATCAGGTACACTTTAGTCCTCAAACTGACATCTTTGCTCTTGAACACCTTAATGAGGTCTTTTGCAGCAGATTTTCCTACTGTGATACATCATTTGATTTCTTGACTGCTGCTTCCATGAGTGTTGATGGTGGATCCAAGCAAAGTGAAGTCTCTGAGAATTTCAATCTTTTCTCTCTTTTTCATGATGTTATTAATTGGTCCAATTGTGATCCACACACTCAAAAACTTATACATAGTAAATAAAGCAAATCAAGCACAGGTAAACATCTTTCTGGTATTCTCTACTTTCAGCCAAGATCCAGCTGACACAACCAATGTTATCCCTCATTTCACAACCTCTTGAATCTGGCTTGAACCTCTGGAAGTTCTCTGCCAATGTACCATTGCAGCCGTTTAAAAAATTATCTTTAGCAAAATTTCCTTGCATGTGATGTTAATGATATTGTTCTGTGATTTCCATATTCCATTGGGTTACCACTCTTTGGAATGGGCAATCAGTAGGCTAGGTAGCTGTCTTCCAAATTTCTTGGCATACTTGAGTGAGGGCTTCCAGTGCTACATGAGTTTGTTGAAAGATGGGATATTATCCTATCTCAGACAGCATTATACTTCAAGATAGATCTTGAAATGTTCTTTTTGATGATGAATGCAATGCCTTTCCACTTCAATTTGCCATTCCAGGCATAGTAAGTCATGTGATTGGCAGAGTCAAAATGGCCAAGACCAGTCCATTTCAGCTCACTGATGCCTAGGATATCAATGTTTATGTATTCCATTTCAATTTTGAAAAATTCCAATTTTCCTAGATTTATACAACTTATATTCCATGTTCCTATTATTAACGCATGATTGCAGTTGCTTCTCCTCATTTTGATTTGTGCCCCATTGGCAACTGAAGGTCCCGAAGCCTTTGCTCCATTTGTGTCATTGCAATCAACTCTACTTTGAGGAGGGTCACTATGGGTCAGAACCAACTCGACAGCACTTAACAACAACAATTCATCATTTTTTAATATTCAATTCAGGTTCTATCTGACAGTGTTTCACTGTAATTCATAAGGTTTTCAGTGGCTAAACATTCGGAAGTAGTCTGCTTCTCCTTCTTTGGAGTCTGTCTTAGTCTGGAAGCTCTGTTGAAATCTGTCTACCATGGGTGACCCTGCCAGCATTCAAAATAATGGTGACATCTGCCATTATAGCAACATGAAAGCCACCACAGTGGGCGAAACTGACAGATGAGTGGTGGTCCTATCCAGCAGACAGGTTAATCACACTGTTTGTTTGTGATAGAGATACCCTCTATCTGTTTGAATGTATTCAAGTGTGCCTCAAACAGTGAGCTCCAAAGGAAGTCCTCCTTCTGCTTGGCACAGAAACTGCTGCTGCTCCCAGGATGGGCTATTTGCATAGAATGCATTTTCAGGTTGGGATTAAGTGGAGAGAAAAATGTGAATGCTTTCTAGCTTTGTTACAGGCTGGATTTGTGGTCATTGACAGTGGAACTTGGTGTTGCTCTCCTATTTATTTGGGATTTCACTGAATTGTGCAATTGTGGATTTGACCTGGAGAAAGTTCAGTGGGTTTAGCTTCCCTGAGGATGGAGAAAATCTCTTTTTAACCTCCCCCCAGCCCACAGCCATTTTTTAATGCCTTCTAGGACTCCTGGTAACATAGTGGTTATGAACTAGACTGTGAACCGCAAGGTCAGCAGTTTGAAACTACCAGATGCTCCACGGGAGAAAGATGAGGCTTTCTGTTCCCATAAAGATTTACAGCCTCGGAAACCCTGTTCAGGGTTGCTATGGGTCGGAACTGACTCGATGGCACTTAACAACAACAACAACAACAGGACTCCTGGTATGGTGCTGTTGGATAAGCATTGGAATGCTAGCCACTAGGTCAGCAGTTCAAACCCACCAACCATTCCTTGGAAACCCTACACAGAATCTCTATGAGTGGGAACAAAATCTATGGCACTTAATCACAACAACAACAGGTCACCTAATGTCAGCACACTGCATGTGGGAACAGCTCCATCTGTCTGTCATCATTGTTGGTAGTTGTTGTGGTAGCTTCAACTCATAGTGCATCCATGTCCAGTGAAGGAAGCATGGCCTGGTTCTGCTCTGTCCTTATCATCGTTGGCACAGCTGAGTCCACTCTGAGTGTCTTCCAACACCAGAACTGTGCCAGACAATAGTCTGTTGTGACCTAGAGAGTTTACATTGGCTAATTTTTGGAAGTAGATCTCCAGGTCTTTCTTCTTAGTCTGTCTTGGAGTAGAAGCTCTGCTGAAACCTGTTCATCATATATGGCCCTGTTGGTATTGGAAATACCTAGTCATGATTTTCAGCATCAGAGTAACATGTAAGCCACCACAGTATGACACAATGACAGATATTGGTTAACCCAACTTTATTTTTACAACAAAGAAAATGTAATCGGCCCAGCATTCTGACAGGGTCTTCCAATCTCTAATCCAGCTCCCTTTCCACTAAACTCTGTGTCCTTTCTTTCCTGGTAGTTTTTTATTTTTTCATGTCAAAAAGGAATATGTCCAAGAGGCATGACGGGAGATGTCCTGTAATGTGTGTATATAGGATGCACCTGGCATGCGGAGTTGGGCTACCTTCTCAGGTAACAGACACATCATTCCTGTTTCCACTCACTCCCCACTATCCTCCGCCCTGTTAAGAGGAGAAGGCCATGACTGACAATAATAGTTATTTTCACAAGTGAGAGAATGGTTTATAATTTACTGCCCACCCAGCCAGCTCCCACTAAGTCATTAAAGTCTTTTTGTAGACAGCAATAAATTCTCTTATCACCAATGCTGGCCTAACAAGCTCCTCTTTAAGTGCACCATAATTTTTATTTGTAAGAGAATATTCATATTGGATGGCAAAGCTCCTGGGACTCTCAGTGCTGCTTTAGGGAGAAGATTTGGTTTTGTCTACAGAAGGTATGATTCACCTCCTTGATTCACTGGCAGGGAGGGCTAGGTTTGACTTCTAAACAGGCTTTAGAGATGTTTCCAGATACTGCAGCTTGTCCTTCCTGTAGCAGTGAGGCCTCAGAAGAGATTAAAATAGCATCTCCAGAATGCCTGTCCTTTGATGTGGCCATGTGTCTACTTTAGGAGTAGGTTTCATGTTGGACCAGAGGCAGGAGGGGTGTCTCTGTGGATTTTAAATCCCAAAGGGCCAGTTTCCCCTCCACTGAAGGGACTCACTTGCTGTACTTCCTCGATGGGTGGTAGCTGGAAGGTAACAGATTAAAGGGACAGCAGCTCCTGGGTCTACAGCCCACTTGGGTCACTTCCAGCTTAAAGGTCTTCACCTCCTCTGTCAAGGATTTGCTAAAGCCAGGGCCCCCTGCACCTTCCTTCTGTGTTTTTGTTAGTGAGTGACCACTCACTCTTCTTATCACCAAGAAACAGTTCTGGCCCTGCCTGGAGAGTTTCTGGAGAGTCCGACAAGGCTGTGGCTGTGCTGATGACCACTGACCCCAGGGACCTCCTCAGGCCCATTCCCCGTTTCTCCTGATGTGTGGAGCTATCAGCAGAGAATTCTGCTTTCCCTTAAACAAGGCAACCCTTTGCAGCCTAGTAGGAAGACAAATGACCATCGGGGATGTCTTGACTTCCCTGCTGCTCCCACTACCCATACTGTCCCTCTCATTACAACACCCCTGATTGGTCCAAACAAGCCCTCTCCAAGCCTCAGTTTCCTTGTGTGTGAAACAGGAAAACTGATCATCACTGTACAGGGAGATTTTGAAAACAAATAAAATGTTCAGAAGGCCAACAAACATATGAAGAAATGTTCGTAATCATTAGTCATTGTTGTTTGTTGTTGTTAAGTGCAGTTAAGCAATAGGTTTTCCGAGGAGTGGCTGATGGGTTTGAACTACCAACTTTGCAGTTCAAACTGACTTTGTGGTCCAGTGCATTATTGGGAGATACAAATCAAAATAGCAATGAGATATCGTCTCACCTTAGCATTAATGACAAAGTTCAAAAATACAAAACAGCAAATGTTTACAACAGTGTGAAAAGATTGGAGCCATCCTACACCGCTGGTGGGACTACAAAATGGAGCAACTGCTGTTGAAAACAGTATGGTACTTCCTCAAAAAGTTGGAGATAGAAATACCATATGATCCTGGAATCCCTCAACTTGTCTTCGAGAAATACGAACCATGATTTGAACAGATGTACACACATCCAAGTTCATGCAGCACTGTTCACAATAGCAAAAACATGGAGACAGCTTAAATGGCCATCAATGGAAGAATGAATAAACAAACTGTGCTTTGTTTATCACAATGGAATATTATACAATACTTATGAATAACAGTGAATCTATAAAAAACAAACAAACCTTGTAACATGATGAACCCGGAGGATATTATGCTGAATGCAATTAGTCAATCACAAATGGCCAAATATTGTGTGAGACCACTATTGTAAAAGTCACGACACCATTTTCATGCTTAAAGAAACATTTTTGATGGTTATTAGGGTTGGTAGGGGAGGGGGAGCAGTTTGACATGTGTTATCAGGGTTGGTAGAGGAGGGGGATCAGTTTAACATAGATGATTAGGAAGGCAATATACAACAAGAGGAAGATTGGCAGAAGACTGATGAAAACAAGAAGACATAGAGGGGAATGCAAGAGTTAAAGAGAATAGAAGTAAACGTTGCTGTATACACAATCCTGCAATTACAGTGATCTAGAGGAGTCCTGGGGTGGCACTGTAGGTTAATGCACCAGACTGCAAAGCTGTTTGAACTGCAAGGTTGATGGTTCAAGCTCATCAACCGCTCCTCAGAAACCCGATACAGGGTTGCTATGGGTTGGAATCTACTCGGTGGCACTTAGCAACAACAACACAGGTAGACGGAGGCCTGGTGTGGCCTGTGGGTTATTGCGCTGGACTGCAAAGTCTGTTTGAACTGCAGTGTTGGCAGTTCAAGCTTACCAGCTGCTCCTTGGAAATCCTATACATGACTTGATGGCACTCAAAAACAACAACAAGAACAACAGGTAGACATATGGATAGATATAAAGGCTGAATGGGGGTGAGAGGGAATTGTTGTTGTTAGGGGCCATCGAGTCAGTACCAACTCATAGGGACTTAATGCACAGCAGAACAAAACACTGCCCGATCCTGGGCCAACCTCACTATCATTGCCACACTTGAGCCCATTGATGCTTTCACTTTGCCAATCCATCTCTCTGGGGATCATCCTCTTTTTCTCTGACCCTCCACTTTACCAAACATGATATCTATCTCCAGCAACTGGTACCTCCTGACAACATGTCTGAAGTATGAAAGACAAAGTTGGGCATCCTGGCCTCCAAGGAGCACTCTGGCTGCACTGCTTCCAACAGATCTGTTGGTTCTTTTGGCAGACCATGGCACTTTCAATATTCTCCTCCAACACCATAACTCAGAAACATCAATTCTTCTATGGTCTTCCTTACTCACTGTCCGGCTTTCACATACATATGAGGTTATTGAAAATACCATGGCTTGGGTCAGACACACCTTAGTCTTCAAACTGACATCTCTGCTCTTTACCACTTTAAAAAGGTCTTGTGCAGCATATATGCCTAATGCAGTACGTCGTTTGATTTCTTGACTGCTGTTTCCATGAGTGCTGATAGTTGATCCAAAGAATGAAGTCCTTGACAACTTCAATTTTTTCTTCATTGATAAGAATGTTGTTTATTGGTCCAGTGGTGAGGATTTTTGTTTTCTTCACATTGACATACAATCCATACCAAAGGCTGTGCTCTTTGATCTTCATCAGTAAGTATTTCAAGTCTTCTTCACTTTCAGCAAGCAAGGTTGTGCCATCTGCAAATCACAGGTTGTTAATGAGTCTTCCTCCAATCCTGATGCCATGTTTTTCTTCATAGAACCTAGATTCTAGGATTATTTGCTCAGCATACAGGTTGAATAAGTATGGTGAAAGAATAAAACCCTGTCACACCCCTTTCTTAATTTCAAACCCTTCAGTGTTCCCATGTTCTGTTCGAACAACTGCCTCTTGGTTCATGTACAGATTCCTCATGAGTACAATTAAGTGTTCCGGAAGACTCATACTTCACAATGTTGTCTATAGCTTGTCATGACCCACACAATCGAAAGCCTTTGCGTAGTCAATAAAGCACAGGTAAACATCTTTCTGATATTCTCTGTTTTCAGCCAAGATCCATCACACATCAGCAATGATATCCCTCGTTCCACGGCCTCTTCTGCATCCAGCTTGAACCTCTGGAAGTTCTCTGTCAATGTATGCTTGTAACCATTTCTGTATTACTTTTAGCAAAACTTTATTTGCATGGGATATCAAAGAGATTGTCCGATGATTTCCACATTCTGTTTGGTCACCTCTCTTTGGAATGGGCACAAATATGGATCTCTTCCAATCTGTCAGCCAGATAGTGGTCTTCCAAATTTCTTGGCAGAGATGAGTGAGTGCCTCCAGTGCCGCCTCACTTTCTTGAAATATTTTAATTTTTATTCCATCAATTCCTGGTGCCTTGTTCTTTGCCAATTCCTTTAATGCACCTTGGACTTCTTCCTTCAGTATCATTGGCTCTTGATCATATGGTACCTCTTGAAATGGTTGAACAGCAACCATTTCCTTTTGGTACAGTGACTCTGTGTATTTCTTCCATCTCCTTTTGATGCTTTCTGCATCATTCAATAATTTGCCCAGAGAATCCTTCAATAACGAAAGTTGAGACTTGCATTTTTTCTTCCATTCCTCCAGCTTGAGAAGTGCTGAGCGAATTCTTCCTTTTTGGTTTTCTGATTCCAGATCTTTGCACATTTTGTTGTAATATTTATCTTTATCTTCGCAAGCTGATCTTTGAGGGAGTATGTCCACAAATATATAAAGGTTTGATATGGGATGCATGGGATGGGTATTTACCTTTATTACTAACAGAGTCATGAACATGGTGGATCATTGTCATTGACGTTAAGTGCAGTTGAGTCTGTTCCAACTCATAGCAACTCTGCATAGGGAGTCTAAGGCCATTAGCAGTCCAATGTCACACCAAGATTCTTGGTGGAGTGTTGGTGGTGTTGTTAAGTGCTGCTGTCAAGTTGGTTCCAACTCATAGCAACACTGTGTACAGTTTTCAAGAAGCAGTTTTTAGGTGTGAACCTGCAGTCTTGCAGTTAGCAGTTCAGTGCTTATCACACAGTGCCTCAGGGGCAAGATAATGAAAACACTTTCAACGTTACCCAACACTTTGAGGGAATGATTTTCTGGACTTAGGGGCTCAGAACCATAGTCTCAGGAGACACCATAATTAATTGGTATAACATAATCCACAAGACAATGTTTTACATCCTACTTTGGTGAGTAGCAATTGGGTTCTTCAAAACTCATGAGCAGCCATCTAAGGTGCAAACATGGGTCTCTCCCTGTCTGGAGAAAAGAAGAGTGATGAAAAGTGAAAGCACTTGGAAACAATTAGTGCAATGCACTAATGAACCCTAGTGAACATCAGTGTCCGTGACCCTGAAACCAGAAGAACTAGAGGTTACCTAGCTACCACTACCAACTGCTCTGAAAGGGATCACATTAGAAGGTCCTGGATCGTGGGAGAAAATGTGGAACAAAACTCAAAATCATAAAAAACACAAGGCATGCTGTTCAGACAGAGACTGGTGGAACCCCGAAATTATGGCATTTCATCACCTTTCATGTCTGGAACTGAACTCAACTCGATGGCTTGGTCTATTTTCAACCAAGCAATCGATGCGTACAGGGGGACAACAACAACAGTGAGGTCCACACACCACAGGATGGTCAACCTTTGGAGATCAAAAGGGCAGCACTTACCTAAGGGCACAATTCAGAAGAGTGGAGAAAGAAGGGGGAATGGAAACACAGGGAGGAAGTGGGATAAGTCATGTTACATAGAGGGGATTTCACTCATTGAAATGACAGGAAGTGTAGGATTTGTTAAATGTAAAACTGATGATCTGCTCTGTAAACCTTCACTCAATTCACAATAAAAAGTAAAAAAAAAAAAAAAAAAGTAGAGTGGTTAAAATGACACATTTGGTTACATATATTTCACCACAATAAAAATTTAAAAGCCCCAAAGTCAGGCTCAGGAAGTATATGTCTACATCTCATATCACTATCCTCTCCTTTCTCCTTTACTCCTCCTTCTTTTCCTCTTGGCCAGGTCTGTAGCAGGAAGGGGCTGAAGCCCTCTGTGCTATAGACGTCCCTCTAGGACTGGGATTCAGAGAGTGAAAAGGAACTGGCCTGAGCTTCTGTCTTACAGAAGATGCAAGACTGCTCTAAGTGGGATGGCCTGCTTAGGCTACATCTGTGTCAGCACAGCTGCACAAACTCACAGATACTTCTAGTTCCATCTGTGTTTACAAGTAGCAATCAGATACTGGCCTTATGACAATCATATCCACTAACTCTTACCTTACTTGGTAAAGTAGAAGGTCAGCGAAAAAGAGGAAGACCACCAATGAGATGGATTGGCACAGTGGCATCAGCAAAGGGCTCAAGCGTAACAATGATTGTGAGGTTGGCACAGGAAAAGGCAGTGTTATGTTCTGTTGTGTGTAAGTCAGTACTGACTTGATGGCACCTAACAACAACAAAGCTCTTACCTAAGGCTATCTAAGTGCCAAGCACAATTTCAACACTTCGTCTACATAACTTATTTGAAATAGGTACTAATATTATGTCCATTTTGTGCTCTGTTAGGAACACTGAGGCCCAGAGAGGTTAACTAACCTGCCTATGAGCATATAGCAAGGAAGTGGCAAAGCTAGGTCAGTGCTAGAATTGCTGCTGTAACCTTGGGATGATAATACCTATTCTGTTCTCAATGGATAATCCTGTCCCATTTAGTCCATTCCCTACTCATGCCAAGGACAAGCCATTCCTCCCAGCCATGCCATCCCATGGCTCTGCCATGTATTGAACCTGAGAGGAACAGCACCTAGGCAGTGACTGAGCTGCTTCCAATCATCCCACGCACCCAAAGCACAGACGTACAAGTTTTCCTAACAGCGGGGAACACCTGTGACCCATGTTTGGACTGGGCTAACAGGGAGCATAATGTCACATTTTGCTGATTGCTAAGGGAGAAAGAGCTCAAAAGGAGAGAGAAGAAGAGTAAGGGGGTTGACGCTAATTTGGATAAATAGAGCCGCAGTAATGCAATCACATGTTTCACCATTTGAAGATGACAATATTAATGAGCAGGAGGCTAACACTGTGGAGCTCCTACAGGAAAGGGATTAGCCACCATTTCAGGTGACCTGAATTCCCAGGGTGGGGCAACAGTTAGCAGCCTCAGCTGCTAACTGGAAGGTTAGAGGTTGAAGTCCATCCAGATGCACCTCAGAAGAAAGGCTTAGCAATCTAGTTTTGAAAAGTCAGTCACTGAAAACCCTGTGGAGTCCATTTCTCCACCATGAGTTGGAGCTCTGGTAGCGTAGTGGTTACGAATCGGGCTGCGAACCTTAAGGTCAGCGGTTCGAAACTACCAGCCACTCCGCGGGAGAAAGATGAGGCTTTCTACTCCCGTAAGGATTTACACCCTTGGAAACCCTGTACAGGGTCGCTATGGGTCGGAACCGACTCGACGGCACTTAACAACAACAACAGTCCAAATGTAGCTTGGCACAGTGCACCCACCCATCTAGCTGTCTCTGTCTCACACATTTGCTGTTACCAAGCTCTGCTGTGTCAGTGTCTGCAAACCCAGGAGGACATATTTTGGTAAAATAATAATAGCTGCTGTTGGCTGCCAGGCACTAGTAACTAGTATTACAAGGTAACTAGTGTTACCTCAGACTTCACAGGGAGTACTTCTGTTTGTCTCCTTCATAGCTGAGGAAACGGAGGCACAGGAAGTTAAGTGACCTATCCAAGGTCATACATTCATCTAGTTTGGGCTGAAGTTCAAACTCCTAACCACTGCCTACACAACTAAGAGACATGGGCAGAGGCCCCCCAAAAAGACAATCCTATAAAAAGTTGCATTTAAAGCAGCAGTATAAGGAAAGGAGTCCTGGTGTGGTGCTGTGGGTTAATGCGCCAGATTGCAAAGCCATTTGAACTGCAAGGTCGGCAGTTCAAACTTACCAGTTGCTCCTCGGAAACCCTATACAGGGTCACTATGAATCGGAACCGACTCAATGGAACTTCACAACAACAATAGGGAAAGGAAGAAGTTGGTAGGATTCTTCAATTTCATCATCACTGGCCTTAGTGGTTGGTGTGTAAATTTGAATAATAGTAGTATTAACTGGTTTTCCTTGCAGGTGTATGGATATAATCTTATCATAGACTTGTACTTCAAGATAGATCTTGAAATGTTCTTTTTGATAATGAATGTGATGCCATTCCGCTCCAATTTGTCATTTCTTACATAGTAAACCATGTGATTATCAGATTCAAAATGGCCAAGACCAGTCCCTTTCAGCTCACTAATGTCTAGGATCTCGATGTTTATGCATTCCATTACATTTTTTACAATTTTCAATTTTCTCAGATTCATACATAGTACATTCCATGTTCTGATGATTAATGGTTGCTTACAGCTGTTTTTTCTCAGTTTGAGTTGTGCTCCATCAGTAAATGAAGGTCCTGACAGCTTTACTCCATTTGTGTCATCATGGTCAACTCTACTTTGAGGAAACAGCTCTTCCTCAGTTGTATTTTGACTGCCTTCCAACTGGAGGAATTCATCTTCCAGCATTAAATCTGAAAATATTCTGGTACTAATATTCAATATTCAGATGCTATCTGATAGCATTCTACTGCTAATAATAAGGTTTACAGTAATTGAACATTCAGACTAAATTCCTGCCTAGTCTGGAAGCTCAGCTGAAACTTCTCCACTATGTGTGTATGCTGTTGGTATTTAAAATAACTTCGGCATAGCTTTTAGCATCAAACATGCAATAAAGATATACTGATAATTACTGGTGATTGGAATGAAACGTTGCAAACAAAGGGGAAAGAATAGCCTTCGTGGCAGAAATGATGTTTGAAATTTCATGTTAGTAATTTGCAAGACCAATGACTTCATTGCACACACAGTTTTAAAACTACTTAACAGATTACCATACTCGTGGACCTCAGCAGATGGATTACACAGAAATCAAGTTGACTACATCTGTGGAAAGAGACAGTGGAAATCCTCCATTATCAGCCCAAACAAGGCCAAGGCAGACTGTGGAACAGACCATCAATTGCTCATATGCAAGTGCAAGCTAAAACTGAAGGGAATTAAAACAAGTCCATAAGAGTCTACATAGGACTTTGACCATATCCACCTGAATTTAGAGATCATTTTAAGAACAGATTTGATGCATTAGACACTAATGACAGAACACCAGAAGGGTTGTGGGATGACATCAAGGACATCATACAGAAAGAAAGCAAAGGTCATTAAGAAGTAAATAAAGAAGGAAAAGATCAAATTGGATGTCAGAAGAGACTCTGAAATTTGTTCTCCAGTATAGAGATGCTAAAGTAAATGGAAAAACAAGGAGGTAAGAAAGCCGAACAGAACATTTCAAAGGGCAGTTCAAGAAGACAAACTCAAGTATTACAATGAAATGTGCAATGAACTGGAGTTAGAAAACCAAAAGGGAAGAACACACTCAGCATTTCTCAAGTTGAAAGAACTGAAGAAAAATTCAAGCCCCAATTATGAATATTGAAGGATTTATGGGCAAAATATTGAATGATGCAGAAAGCATCAAAAGAAGACTGAAGAAAGACAGAGTCACTGTACCAAAAAGAAATGGTTGATGTTCAACCATTTCAACAGGTATCATACGATCAAGGGCCATTGGTACTGAAGGAAGAATTTTACTTGTATGCACTATCAACACTCGTGGAAGCTACGGTGAAAAAAATCAATATCACTAGACAAATCTGGGAGATGCATCTACAAGACTGCTTTAGAGTGTTCAAAAGCAAAGATGTCAACTTGAGGACTAAGGTGCACCTGATCCAAATCATGTTATTTTGAATAGCCTCATGTGCATGTGAAAGTTGGACAGTGAATAAGGAAAACTGTAGAATAATTGATGTACTTGAGTTATTGGAGAAGAATATTAAAAGCACCATGGACTGCTAGAAGCACAAACCAATCTGTGCTGGAAGAAGTACAGCCAGAATGCTCCTTAGAAGCCAGCATGGCAAGACTTTATCTCTCATACTTTGGGCATATTATAAGGGGGACCAGTCCTTGGAGAAGGCTATCATGTTTGGTCAAGTGGAGGGTCAGTGAAAAAGGGGAAGAACTCCAATGAGATGGGTTGGCACAGTGGCATCAATAATGGTCTCAAGCTTAGCAATGATTCTGAGAGTGATGCAGGAACAGCAGTGTTGTGTTCTGTTGTGCATCAGCGCTGAGTCTTGACGGCACCTAACAACAACAACATAAGGAAAGGGTGTGTATGCCATTGTTTACTTGCTTCCTGGAGCCTTGTGGTCACCATCCTTCTCTCATTGTATTGTTGCTAGATTGTCATTGAGTTGACCCCTGACTGATGGATACTCCCTGCACACTGGAACAAAATGCTGCTTAGTCATGTACCATCCCAACGATCAGCTGCAGAGAGAACCAGTGGAATCTATAGGGTTAACATTGACTGATTTGTCAAAAGTAGATTGCCAGGTCTTTCTTCCTAGTCTTAGTCTGAAAGCTCCATTGAAACCTGTTCAGCATCACAGCAACGTGCAAGCCACCACTAACAGATGAGTAGTTGCATGGAGGTGCATTGCTGGGAATTGAACCTATGCCTTGTGCATGGAAACTGAGACTTCTATCACTGAGCCACCACTGCCCCCCTTTGCCCAACGGTAGGCCCTTACTTCAAGGAGCTTTGGTAGTGTAGTGGTTACGAATCAGGCTTCTAACCTCAGAGTCAGCAGTTTGAAACTACCAGCTGTTCTGTGGGAGAAAGAAGAGGCTTTCTGCTCCTATAAAGATTTACAGCCTTAGAAACCCTATGCAGGGTCGCTATGAGTCGGAACTGACTCCACATAACTATCACCGCCAGACCCTTTTTGTTGTTGTTATGTGCAGTGGAATCGGTTCCGACTCATAGCCACTCTGCACAGGGTTTCCGAGGCTGTTAATCTTTATGGGAGCAGAACGCCTCATCTTTCTCCCGCGAAACAGCTGGTAGTTTCGAACTGCTGACCTTGCGGTTCACAGCCCGATTCGTAACCACTACTCTACCAGAGCTCCTTACTTCACTATATATAGTGACTCACTCTTAGGTAGTGAACTATGTCCTCCAAAAAGATAGGTGTGAGTCCTAATCCATGACAATGTGACCTTGTGTGGATTAATGAGGTCTTTCTTTGAAGATATCATTTAAGTCATACCAGAATAGGGTGGGTCCTAGTCCCGATCCTTTCAGAGTGGAGTTTTGTAAAAGGAGAGGACAGAGATAGTCATTCCCAGGGGGAAGACAGATGACCCATGTGACAACGGAGACAGATGCCTCTACAAACAGCAGAGGAATACCAAGGACTGCTAGTTGCCACCAGAAGCTAAGAGAGAGAGGCTTGGAATGAATCCTCCCTCAAAGCCTGCTGGGGGAATTGACACAACCAATACTAGGTAGGAATCCTAGTTTCCAGAATTGCGAGACAATAAATGTCTGTTCTTTAAAGCTACCCACTTGTGATTTATTTATTATGACAGCATTAAGAAGCAAAGACATTCACTATAAACTCCTTTGTACTACCCGAACCCCAGCTCAGGAAGTCTACAGCCCTCCCTGCTTACAGGGAATTCAGAAAGCACAGAAATCTGACTGAATTCTTCCTATCCTTGGCTCTCCAATCATGAGCTTCTGATTTTTGAGGCTTTCAGGAAAATTGGTCTGACCTAATAATGAGGGTAAATAATCTGGAAAGAGTGATGTTCAGGATTATTGCTGGTTGTCATGATTATGGGAAAAGTCCATGGTTTAGTGGATTTTTTTTAACCTATTGGATTCCCTTTCAGATACATACACAGCTACATCCAGTGAGCTGAGACTCCGGAAGAGGTTTTAAAAGTTAGAAGAGGTTTTAACTCAGATCTGTTTAAATGAAGTGATATCATGGGGCCTGAAGCCTTATTTGAGCCCTGAGGAAGACGCAGAGTGCTCGGGGAAGACCCAGCTGTGAGTTGGGTCCTGACCTGGGCAAGAGAGACCCCATGACCAGTCTGCACAGTTGGATGGAGATTTAAAGCAATTTGGCTAGGGTGAATGACCCTGTTCAGAAAAAAAGAGGGGCAGATATGGGGTGTGGTTCAGGGACAGAAGGCTTCACAGAGGAGCAGCTGATTCAGGTGAAATCTGACGGTGCAGGGGAGTGGGGAAGGCATCCCCAGAGTTTTTCTTGTTGTTGCTAAGTGTTGTCGACTCTATACAGAGATCTGACTCACAGAGCCCCTGTATAGAGTTTCCGAGGAGCAGCTGGTGGGTTTAAACCACTGACTTGTGGTTAGCAGTCTAGTGCTTATAACAAATGACAGCCCAGGCATGGGGACCTAGGGTAGCTAGTTTATCTGGGAACAGTAGTGGGAAAGATATAATGCCAATTTGCAAAGAGCCTTGAGAGGCATGTGCTAGAGTCTGGACTCCTTCCTGGTGGCTGGAAGACTCCCTCTCCTAGTCTCAGCAGAGGCAGTGGCTTAGGGTCGATAACTCTGGGATGATAGGGATGAAGAGTAGACTGACAGGGAGCAGGCTGGAGTCAGAGAGCCCACGTGGAACATTCTCACCAAAGTCACGTGCATGCTGAAGACCTGGGCTGCAGGGTGCTGTGGGTACACAGAAGAGAGCACTGCTGGGGGAGTTGAGAATCAGACAGACCACCGAGCAGTGTCAGGGGAAACCTCAGCCCAGAGTCTGGGTGAGATGGGGGTGAGGAGGCTGGCATAGGCCACTGCAGGTTTAAGAGACTGGAGGCTGCAGTAGAAATGTCGTGTAAAGAGCTGAAGATGGGGTAGCCAAGGTGTGGCCTTGAATGAAATGAAATATGATAGGATGAATGTAGAGATGATGTTCTGCCACATATACTATCACTCAGTTCACAATAAAAACTTTAAAAAAAAGAATGAATGAGATCATCCAGGAAGTGAAGGTAGATGGAAAAGAAAAGAGGCCCCCAAACTGGGAGCTGTCTGATGCTAGGAATCCCATGAAAGCTGGGAGCATAGGTGTCCAGAGGAGCACCAAGGAAGCGGCACACAACTATGTCAAATGCTGTGGGAAGGTTTCCTTGGAGGAGTCCTGAGAGCTGGCCACTGGAGGCTACTGATGAAGTGATAAGATCCATGCTGATGGGTGGGGAGCGCCTGCCTGACTGAAGTGGGTTTAAGAACAAACAGGAGAGAAATTGGGTGAAGTCAATTTTTAGGAGGAGAGAAGTGTAAAGGTCGTTGAAAAGACATTTGGGGACCAGATAGTTGCTTTGTTTTGTTTTTCGGATGGGTGAAATAACTGATGATAATCCAGTGAGAACTGGTAAAGGGAGGTCCCTGATAATTGGCTTGGGCTGGGATCCAGCATATGGCTTGGGGGTGGGGTGGGGGTGGGGGGATAGGACATGGTAGGAGCCACCTGTCTTGAGTAATGATGAGAATGCAGTGCTGGAGGGCACGTGCATGTGGGTGAATGAGCAGGTCTCTCTGACACCCTCTAATGTTGTTAAGTGCTATGGAGTCGGTTCTGACTCATATCAATGCTGTATAGGGTTTCTAAGGAATGGTTGGTGGGTTAGCAATCTAGTGCTTATAATACAGCACCATGGTGGTGGTGATGATGTGCCATGGAGTCGGTTCTGACTCATATCAATGCTGTATAGGGTTTCTAAGGAATGGTTGGTGGGTTAGCAATCTAGTGCTTATAATACAGCACCATGGTGGTGGTGATGATGTCCGTGGAGTTGGTTCCGACTCATAGCAACCCTGTTTGGAGTTTCCAAGGATGTAAATCTTTACCGGAGCAGAAAGCCTCATCTTTCTCCCATGGAACAGCTGGTAGTTTCGAACTGCTGACCTTGAGGTTAGCAACCTGACTTGTAACCCCTAAGCTACCAGAGTTCCTCACAGCACCATACAGCGCCTATAGGATTCTATCTTCTCTGTAAGAAGGGACACAAGCTACTTGACTCGTCAACATACCAAAGAAAATTGTATTTCCAAATCATATTGCTACACAGGTATAGGGGTTAGGACTCCAACACAAATAGTGGGGGGCAACAATTCAATCCATAGCAAAACGTAATCATTGCAACAATGGACTCACACATATCAACAACCATGGAGATGGCACAGGAGTGGGGAGTGCTTCCTTCTGTTAGACACAAGCTCACTGTGAGTCCAAGTGGACTTTATAGCAACTAACAGCAGAAATATTGACATGAGAGTTGTTCAGATGAGTGGAAATACGCCCTATTTCTCACACAACTGCCAGACCTGTGTAAGGAAGAAGAACAAGTGAGAGAAACATCAAGGTGTTCTTGTGTTTCTGATACAGATGCTGAACAGACAGAGAGTTGGTATAGGAGTAAAGTGTGAAGCTATGGGACCTGTCCCAGAGCCTTGGTCATGAAGGAAGAAGGAGAGACAGAGCGGTGTATGAAGGGGCAGCAAGGGGCAGGGTGCCTTTTTAGGTTGTGGAAAACCCAGGAAATGCATAGCTGAGGGGAAGGAGCTGGATACGCCAAAGATTAAAGGGGCAGAAGTGTGGGTAACTGCCAGAGCAAAATCTTGCAGTTCCTGGGATTCTGGGGAAACCAGAGTGGGAGGGGACGCTTTGGAAAGCAGGAAGCACCCTCCCCCACTTCCCCAAGGTCAGCAGGACAAAGAAGTAATGGTGTTCCTGATTTCTGGCCCTCCCTGGCCTTTGTTTCTTCAGGGGAAGGGAAGACAACTCTAGGGCATAGGATCTGTAGAGATTTCCCAGAGATGACCCACCCCAGCCAGGTCCCTCCATTCATATTGCATCTTCTAAGAGGCCTATGCAACATTTTCCCCATGATCTATACACCTTGGTTCCCCAACCCATTCCTTTCTAGAAAAGCATCATTTTCTGGCATTTCTCTCCCAATCGAGACTTTAATTTCTACCCCTGTACCCATACCCCCTCCATTTTCTGTTTTACCCTATTTGCTGAGAAGTCCAAGTTCATGCTCTCTTGGGAAGAGTAGGTAGGCATCCCTGTAGTTAAAGGGATATCATCACAAAGGAAGAAGACATTTGTCCTACTGCTGGGCCTGGGCAGTTACAGTGCAAGTGATCCTGAGGGATAGGGGGCAGGAGAGGGGACCAGAGTCAGCCAGCAATTGCTTAAGGCTGGTTTGTATTGTTATTTAATTTATAGATTATACTCATTCTAAAGGAGCTCTGGTAGCTTAGTGGTTTCAAGGCCCTGCTAACCTCAAGGTCAGCAGTTCAAAACTACCAGCAGTTCCGCAGGAGAAAGATGAGGCTTTCTGCTCCTGTAAAGATTTATAGCCTTGAAAGACCTATACAGGATTGCTATGAGTCAGAACCGACTCAACGGCACACCATCACCACCACCTCAGAGTGATTCATGAACCAGGTTAGCACAGAACAACCAGGCAGTTACAAAGTGACCCCGTCTGCTAGAATGGAGGAGACATATGGATAGTTGAAAAGCAGGAACTTCTCAGGCAAAATTCTGATTGTTTGACCCTCCCTGGATTCTCCTAAGCATAGTTACATTCTTGAAAGATTATTTCTTGGACCCTCCTGGGCTTGCCCAAACTTGTCTAAGCATAGCCACATTAACTTTTTAGCAAATTGTTGGAATTCATACAAAGGTTATAACTTTACAGAAAAGGGGCAAACAAATAGTTTGGTTTACCCCTGTATGAGCCATTTAATGAAGTCAAACTCCTTAGATTTTTGAAGTGATCTTATATAGTGTAAAGCAGAAACAGGGCCTGAGACAAATGAAGTCGATAGAGCTAAAATAGAGTCTAATTCAACCCTCAATCAATCATTTCTGGGTATGCTGAGTGCCTCAATTTTAGAACACTCTTATACACCTACCAAAATGGAGTTTGGACTGTGATCTGTCTTAGCTGTACATAGACTCAAATGCCTTAGATCTGAGTCAGAATTGACTTGATGGCAGTGAGTTTGGTTTTGGTTTACACAGCACATAGCCCTGGACAGTGATGTGCCTCATAATTGCTCTTCCAGGAGAAAAGCCAAGACTGATCTAAACCCACCATTCCCATTGTCAGCGATCTTTGACAGGAAGTGGGCTTGTGACCTAGTTTAGGTAGTGGGATCTGAGAGGACACAGGTGGGAGTTTGGGGCACCTCATCCTTAAGGAGGGCAGCATATAAAGAGAGAGATATAAAGTGGCTCCCATCCTTTCTCCCTTGAAGGCTGTCTTGAGAGATATGAGCTTCCAAACCATAGCAGTCATGGAGTAGGTGCAATGAAGAAAGCATGGAAAATGTACCCCAAGTTTGATATCCCTGAGATGCTGAAGAACAACCCCAGGTCCACTTACCACTGGATTTCTGTTCTGTGAAATAATAAACTGTCCTGATTACTTGGATATTTGATTATTTACAGCCCAAAGTCTCCTAACTGTGTCAGCTAAAATGAAATAAATATTTGTGTTTTATATTTTTATTATAAGTGGTTCTCAGCCTCATGGTAACCAAGGCAGAAAGGAAACCCTGATGAATTACAAAGCTCTCATTCTAAGTCAGAAAAGTTTTCAGGGAGCCACAGTTTTTGCCTCTAAATTTCCTGTTTGGCACTAAATTCCCAGGTGGGCGATTATGAGGGGACACTGAGACACATAATTGGAAGATCTGCTCAAAGGGCTTTGCAGTAGAATCAGTTTTTAACACAACTCTGTCTTAAGGCAACTAGGATTTAGAGATAAAGGCAGAGTCTACCAGACAGGCAGAGTGGGGCAGAAGTGGGGTGGGATTGGGCATCTCAAGCCCTCCACACCCTCCCTTCCCCTGATGCTCACAGTAACCCCCAAAAGAGCATAGAGTTCAATGTGAGTCAGCACAGACACTGACAAGATGACCAAGAGAAACGGTGATAACAGAGAGCAAGGCAGTGCATGGAGGGACCCCGAGACCTAAGGGGCAGACTAGGGCAAGGGCCCTAAGCTTCCACTGCTGAAGGGGCTAAAGAGGGGACTTGGGCTGCATGAAAAGAGAAGTATGAGAGGGAGAAGACAGGGGGCATACCAGGAGCCCTGGTGTTATAGACAATGAGGCCTGGGACACCGGCAGCATGGCTGAAGGTCCATTCTTCCCTGGGCATTTCCTTGTCTCCGTGGCTGAGGGCACAGGCTGACATGCCACTCCATGTGTAACATCTGTACCAGCACGTCCTCTCCGCAGACCAGGACCAGCGGAGGGCCACCAGCACCACGGACTCTCTCTGTAACCAGCGCTGCACTTCTCACACTTGAATGCCATGTAGTCTGAGCATGCCAATTCTATCTGCACAGAAATAACAATATTTGAAAATCCAAACTGGCCAAGTTGGTACTTTACGAAATGCTTCTGCATTGTCAGAGGATTCAGGGCAGATTTTCTGGTGTGGCGCCATAGAATAAGCATTTGACCTCAAGGTTGGTTTGAACTGCAAGGTTGGTGGTTCAAACTCACCAGACACTCCTAGGAAACCCTATACAGGGTTTGCTATGAGTCGGAACCTACTCAGTGACACTTAGCAACAATGACAATGACTTTCTAGTATAGAATTATTTGTAAGACATTATAGTGGGTTGGATAATGCCCCTTAAAAGATATGTCTAGGTCCTAGTCCCAGCAGCCTGTGAATGTTCCTTGATTTGGTAAAAAGGGCTTTACAGATGAAATTGTTATAATTCTTAAAATCAGATCATCCTGGATTACAGAGGGAACAAAACCAAAACTAGTTGCTGTGGAGTTGATTGCGAGTCATAGTGGTTCCACGTGTGGAGGTATCACTGTTCCAGGGTTTGCAAGGTTGTAATCCTTCAGAAGATCACCAGGCCTTTCTTCTGAGGTAGCGCCGAGTGGGTTCAAACTGTCAATTTTTGAGTTAGTAGGAAAGCATCTAGCCTTTTGTGCCCCCTCCCCCCCCCCCAGGAACTCCTAATTCCTAATTACTTGAGTAGACTTAAATCCAGTGACAAGTGTCCTCATAAGAGACAAGAGAGAAGACATCGGCACAGAGGAGACCACCACGTAAAGATGGAGGCAGGAATTGGAGCGATGCATCCACAAGCCAAAGGATGCCTGGAACATTCAGAAACGGTGAGAACCAAGGACAGTCTCCTCGAGAGCCTTTGAGGAGTGGGGCCCTCCCAGTACCTTGATTTAGGACTTTTGGCTTCCAGAACCATGAAAGAATAAATTGCTGTTGTTTTAAGCCATAAAGATTGTGGTAATTTGCTATGGCAACCACAGGAAACTAATATACATGGTATCTCTCTCTCTCTCTCTCTCTCTCTCTCTCTCTCTCTCTCTCTCTCTCTCTCTCTATCTATCTAAATAATTTAAAAGGAAAAATGGATCAAACACATTTGTTGTTGTTAAGTGCCATCAAGTGTGTTCAGACTTGTAGTGATCCTGTATGGGGTTTCTGAGGAGCTATTGGTGAGTTTGAACTGCCGACTTAATAGTCCAATGGGTCTCTTTACTGCAATTTCTTGAGGCATTAATATCACCTGTGATCAAGTCAAAGAGACACTCCTGATTGGAAAATGCCATCTTATCTTGTGTATTAATAAGAAAGAAGACGTGTCCATGGTGGAATTCTCATAGGAGGTCCTTTTGTAAAACTGAAACAATAAAATGCTATCCTGTCACAGAAATGAAGAGCAAGGAAGCCCGGGTCTCTACCTTGGTCGAGGGAGGGAAAAAGAGAGAGAAGTAGCTTTCCCTAGTCATTTGAAGTGTAAGCTAGTTTGCAGTTTGAGTCACATAGCCTCTGTAGTGTTCCAAGAGATCTCAGGGATACTGGCTGAGCAAACACAGACCCTCTCTAGAAGAACTGGAGTTCAGGCCAGAGCAGTGGTGAGTGCAAAACACCAGTTGTTAGACGTTTCCTGATTTTAGATATGCTAAATTGTGAAAGAAAGGCACAATGGTGGAATTCTCTTTACATGTAGGAAACATAGGTTTGATTTCTGGTCAATGTATCACCTGTTTGTGGATGTTTGTATATTGTTACAATGCTGAAAAGGTCTCAACCGAGCTTCCAGTTTATAATGGATTAGGAAGAAAGACCTGGTAACTATTTCTGAAAATCAAGCAATGAAAAGCCTATGGATCACAACAGTCTGTCCTGCAACCAATCGTGGGGAGAGACCATGCAGTGGTCATTTAACTGCACGTAGGGTGACCATGCATGGGGACTGACTAGATGGCAGTTAATAGAATAAAAATGTGAAAACATGTGCAAATTGGAATGACTGGAGCATTGTACATTTGGATGCTTGGTGAACACCAAGACAGGGCAGAGTGGGTAGCACCGAGTTAGACACCACTGTCACCATTTAGCAAATGCTTACTCAGTGCCAGGGGCTGGGAGGGGTAATCCCCCGTATTCATTCCTGTTGGCCTTCCCTTACAGGGACTAGTGTCGTTATTGCCTTTTTCCAGCAGAGGAAGTCAAAACAACTTGCCTAAGATTGCACAAGCAGTGAGTGGTGAGGCTTGGATTTGAACCCATGCTCTTTTCCAGTATCCTGGAAGTGGTACCCATCAGACAATTTTTTTTTTTGAGGTCAAAATTATGTTTATTACAGCATTCATGGGCCTACCTCCTCCATAAATAAATCTGCACAGAGTTGGGAAGTAGAACCATGACAGAAGAGAGCAAGGGATTAAGGCTCAGAGATCAGATCATGTCATCACTCAGCAGCCACCCATTTTCATGTGCATGAACAAGACTGTCGGGAGCTCCAGTGAGGTGAGAATAGCGGACTCTCAGAATGTTGGGGTCAGATGTAGGTTCAGTCTATGAACCAGGTCCAAAAGTTCCAGCCTTTTCTGCGACCTCCAGGGCTAGCTTTAGATTCTGGTCAAACAACTCACAGCTGATAGGCATTTCCAGGGAGTAGAATGGATTCTTGAGGGCATGTTGTTGTTGTTGTTGTTAAGTGCCATCGAGTCGGGTCCGACCCATAGCGACCCTGTACAGGGTTTCCGAGGGTGTAAATCTTTACGGGAGTAGAAAGCCTCATCTTTCTCCCGTGGAGCGGCTGGTAGTTTTGAACCGCTGACCTTAAGGTTCGCAGCCCGATTCGTAACCACTACGCTACCAGAGTCTGAGTAAATCTCATGAATCTTTCCAAAGAAGAGAATCAATTCCAGCTTGTCTAGGATCCGCCAGCACCACAAACTTAATCTCTGACAGTGTCTGGAAGCAGTGTAGTTTGAATGTATCTGTCTCTAGCATCTCAATGCCTGAGCTGCCCTGTTCAGGAGACCCCTGGGAACCATGGCTAAGAGCCAGTGGAACATGGAGGCCAGCATGAGCTTCTCATTGGAGGTGAGGTAGGGCCAGTGGAATCGAATGGACACCGGGTAATTAGCAGGGTTGCCAAGGTACTCTAGCACCTCCTTCCTGTTGGCTGTGTACTTTCCATTCATGTCCGTCCCATTGATAGCCACCCGGATGCTGTCGTGCTGATCGAAGGAGACCAGCATGTGCTCGTAGCAGTAGATCAAACATTTTCTCAGCCTTTTCCCATGGCGTGTAACTATCTAGCTGATAGATATATCAGGCTGCCAGCTTTGTTTACCACTTACTTATACACTAAAAATTGCCATTGCTGCTGCCACGGCCCTAGAACTCAGGTTCCACTCATCAGTTCCAGTAAAGCATCTATTGCTTTACCAGTTACCATTGAGGCAATTATGACTCATAATGCCCCATGTGCTCTGAAGTAAAGCTGTGCTCCATAGGATTTTTAGGGCTATGACCTTCAGAAGCAGATTGGCAGGTCTTTCTTCTGAGGTGCTCCTGGGTGTTAGAAGTTAGAAGTTCAGTGCGTAACTGTTTGGGCCACCAGTGATTCCAGCTCCTGCCTAAATAGAGGCAATTTCTCAACCAGACTCGAAATGGCTGTGCAGTCATCTGTTGTCCAGTGCTCTTGGTTGTGCTTGGCAATCATACACTTACCAGCTTGGCAATCATACACTTACTCTAATGAGGTCAGCAGTGAGCACAAGGAAACAGTATTCAATAGCATCTTCCAGGTGACTCTTCTTGGAAAGAAGTTAGTATAAATATCCTATCTCTACACTAGCATTTTCTAAAAGATCTGTAATATGACCAGCCTCCAATCGCTTTTCTCGTTCATGACCTGCCTGGCCTCAATCTAGGGAAACAGCAGACCCCCGTCTCAGAGCTATGTAACCCTCAAGTGCTGGCTGGAGAGGTGGACCCTGAATTATGAGTAATATATCCCCTCCCTTAGAGAAGACAAACTGACTGTTATTAAAATCTACCACAATGCAGGTGGTGGTACTGGTGACTGAGCAAATCCTGCCACCATGCAAATCCAAAGGAAATGCACAGGAGGAAGGTATGATTTAGGATGTTCATTTGGAGTAGCTGGTCTTCCTGTAATATTGGAGCCAAGATACTACCTGAGTACTTCCACAACAAATGGGAAATTTAGCCTAAAATGACCACACCTACTAATAAAATAAATTTGGATTCCTTTTTTTTTTTTTTTTTTTAAAAGATGCATTTCAGTCTCCTCTCAGTTCAGTGAGCAGAATCCCTTGATCTGCCAAATTACTAAGGAATAACCTTATCTTCTGCTTGTTAAAAATCACTACTTTCTTAGGGGCACTCTTGGAAGGTATAGACTACTTCATCATGCTATTGTTGTTGTTGAAGCATTATTTTAAAAAGGACCATATTTTTGAAGTTAAAAAAATACACAGAGACTGGGAGGTGTCTGAGAGATAGTTGTGCCAAAAGGGGCCAGAAAAGGGACATGTGTTCCCCGGAGGTCTTGTTGGTAAATGGCAGAGCTGGTCTTCTGAGGACCAGCTGACTGGGTAGTCAGCCAATCTAAGGCAGCTGGAGGTTCTGGACAGCTTCTGCCGAACAGAGCTCCCTAGGACTACCTTGTCTGTATTAGGGCCTGCGTCTCTCAAGTACGGCAGCTGTGGGCAGGTAGATCTATAGTGCTCAAGTCATCTATAGGAGGGAAATGAAAGGCCCACACTCTGTGAGTGGGACAGGCCTAGGGTGCCTACCTGCCCAGGAAGTTGGTCCCAATCAGCTAAGGGAAGGCAGGGGTGGAGAAGTAGGATCTAGTGCTAAAATGGAACTTTGCTCAGGAGTCAGTTCCCAGGTGCCAAGAGGGGACCTTGTGAAGGTGGATTTGGAATGTATGGGTTAGGCCTTCCTCCAAGCCTCTCCTTCTGCACCCTCCATTAGGGAGTGACTCACAGTTGCAGAAAGGGTGAATCATGTGGGTTACGAAACCAAAGGTCTCCTGAAAGGAAGGTTGGAAGGACCTCAGGAAACCTTCTCAATAGATCTTGCCCTGGTCCCTCCCAACTTCGGCCTCTCACTTCCACCTTCATCTGCCAAGCCACAGACTCAGGAAAGTGAGGTCTGCCAGGCACTCTAGCAAAGTGACTGCTTCTGGAGGCTAAGCACCAGATAAGCTGAAGGTTTCCTACATACCTCAAGGCCTTCTTGGCCTTTTTACACTTCTGAAGGATTTCCGTGGAAGGCTAGCTTTCTGCATGTGAGGGCTGGGAGGAGAGACCCTGCAGCAATCTTTACCTCTTCCCATTTGCTTGCTCAAGGTGCGACACATCCAGAATGCTCAGGATACTCCACAGCAGGGCCAAGAAAGATTCAACTCTCTCCCACTAGCTGGCCCAGTCTAGTGGGTGCTTCCAAGCTAGACAGGGCCTAGACTGTGGCAGGCCCCTGGCTCATGAAAAAAAAAAACAAAAACGTTTAGTGAGAGCTCATGGAATCTCCAAAACAGGCTAAGGAGCAGATATTATTCCCATCTTACAGGCTGAGCAGTTGTACACAACAGGGACACTACTTGGCTAAGTTCAAGCAAATATTGAGTGGGTAGTCTAGGGATTCACCTGCAAACCAACAAGTTGCAGGACTGTCTGCTTCAGGTGAATTCTCTCAGGTTTCTCCTATCCACTCATGTAATCAGCTAATTTGCCAAACGCTTTTGATCCACATTCAACCTGCCCTTTCAATCAGGTTTGGTTCTGAGGGAGGGCTTTCAGCGCGTTTATTTCCCACTACACCCCAGAACTCTTGCAAGGTCTAACCCTAAGATGAGGAAGGAAGGCCACCTAGCCTCTCAGACTATAACTCCGTGCCTGCGACCACCCAGGGTGGCTGCCTAGGGGAGAGTGTGTCCACCTGAGCCAATTAGCTTGGAGGATGGGGGCTCACCTGAGGCCCTCCCTCTTTGATACTCCCCGTTCCTACTAGAACTCGCGGGACCAGTGCTGCAACTTGGGCCATCCTGTGTCCCGAAAGTACGCTGAGAAGTCCCCGGTGGCGGGAGCCTTTGGAGCTACTACTGGTGCTGCCCTACGCTGGAAGAGTGGTGGGGTGGGCTTGAGTGGCCGGCCGCAGGCGCGCGAGCCGAGGGGTGGCCGCGGGGAAGCTCAGGCGGGAACGCGCCGCGGTCGCCGCCTCCTTCCCCGGCGTGGACGGCTTTAAAAGGCGGCACCCCACCCCCTTGGCGCACTAGCTGCTCGGGCGCCGCGCGAGCCTGCCGCTGCCATGCCTCCGCGCGCGCCGCGGTCCCGGCTGTCGCCCCGGGCTGCAGTCTCTGCCTCCGCGGGTTCAGAGGGCGCTGGGGCCGCGCGAGGCCCTGGTGGGGCCCGCTTCCTGCTGGCGCCGAGCGCCCGGCGCTGGCTGCTGCTGCTCTCGCTGTCCGTCGCCTGCTCCGCGCTGCCGCCGCCGCGCCCCGTCTACACCAACCACTGGGCAGTGCAAGTGCTGGGCGGCACGGCGGCGGCGGACCGCGTGGCCGCGGCGCATGGCTACCTCAACTTGGGCCAGGTGAGTGAGGCCGCCCAGCGCGCCCCAAACTTTCCCCGCCCGGCGGGCGCAGCGAGGCAGGAGGGGGCGCCGCACACGAGGCTGGGGCGCAGGGGCGGCCTAGACGCCCGGCGGGAAGGAGCCGCTGAAGCGCGGCGCGCGGGGCTGTTGACAAGGGAGGGCGAGGTGGTCCTCATGGGCTTCCACGGAAACCGGACGCGCGGGAGGGAGCTCCCCGGGCGGTGCCACCAGGCTCTGCAGCCTACAAGTGTGGTCTCCAAGCCGAAACTGCTGGGGACACCTGCCGACCGGGTGTGAGAGGGAGCCTGTTCCCGGGGGGCGAAGTGGGGGCGCTCACTGTCCTCAGGCATGGCTCTCTGCGCCCTCCACCTGGTTCGTGGCCCAGGAATCCCGGTCCTGCCACCTCGCCCCTTGTGTCTTCGATGGACTCGGAGCTCCGAACTCTGAGCAGGCTCCGTGCGGTTTCCTAGGTGCTAGTGTTGGGTGTAGGGGACGGGTGCGTGTCTGCGACTGTGCGGGAGGGAGGGTCATTTAACGTCCACCTCTCAGGGCTGGCCAGGAGGGTCCTGCGTTAGAAACCTGGGGTAGGCAGGAAAGTTGCTGTTATTTTGTTTCTGGGGTCCTGTGAGTAGTTCTGTATATTAGCTCTGTGACCCCAGCAAGTCGCTTCTTCTGAGTTGCTAGCCTTTCTCGTCTATGGAGACAGGGAAGGTGCCTGTTGTTGGGATGATCTGAAGAGATCCTGTTAGAGAGTGCTGGCATACTGTGCCTCAAGTCCCCCCTCCCCTCCCCCCCCTCCAAAAAAAAAAAGTTGGCAGAGCCAGCCAAAGCAAAAAAAAGTTGTCAGGGCCAGTTAAAGCGCTTGGGGAGGGAGGTTTGAAGGGGATTTATGACAGAGGGGCTGAAGAGTGTGGTCCCGCAGGGGAACTCTTCCTGCATCTCACAAATCTAGCCAACTGCACACTCTCAGAGGGTGTAGTGAAGTGACAGGGGCGCGCTGCTTCATAACTCAAATCCTAGTGCCAGGCAGCGTTCAATTTAGTTTCATCATTATCCCTGACAGAAGCCAGCACAGTGTAGTGCAACCCCAATATAAATGACATTTCTTCTGTGTGTGAAGTGCCATACTGATACTACTAACAGGAGATGCGAGGTGCATTGCTTACCGGAAGAGTCGAATCTGCCATTTGAACTACACTTCACACAGAGGGTCAGAGTTTATCTGAAAAACCAAAGAAATGCAACTGTGTTTTTTGTATATCCTTTTCTCTGTTCTGGCCAGATCTCTTCAAACATCCTGAGATTTAAGAGTCTACGGTTTAGTAGCACAGACTCGTTTCTGTGTGTAGCTCCTAAATCTTCTGGCTGGTTGTCCAGAGTGAAGATGGTGTTCCTCAGGGTTCCACCCTGGTCATGACCCCTCTTGTTTGCTTAGGGCTCTGGCTTCTGCCACACTTGGCTCTCTTGTCCAGGTGCCCCACAATTTGTCTCAAGCTAAAAGTGACTCTTGAACAGCCTAGTAATTGACAGCGTGTAGGATTCTGGTTCCTGTCAGAGGGAGCTGAAGTTGAGCTGTGAGTCTCTGGACCCTGCAAGAGAAGCAGAGACTCCATTGAATTTCTCTTGCAGTTCCTACTCGTAGGGTACAAAAATGCCTGACCTCTGGCCATGCCTGACCTTTGGACCAACTTAAGTCAGACTCATGGAGTGGCTGATACCCAGTGTACTCCCACATTTTGCCTGTGGAAGCTTCCTCTCCATAGTTCCTCCCTCTGCCCTGGGGGCGATTGGGGAGTCTCTGCAGAGTGTGGCCAGTGTGGAGTCCCCGGCCTAATCATGTGGCAGTGCTGGGGAGACTTACTTTTACTACCGAGGAAGTAGTTTGCTGAAAACACCAGCCATCCCAAAGGCAAAGAGGGGCTCCTGTGTGTGATTACAAGGAGGGCCTATTACTCTTTATTCCCCAACCAGCTTGTTTCTTCCTCCTCTAAGTGCATGCTAATGTGGAAAAGGCCTGAAGCAGTTCTGTGTCTACCCACTCAATAAGAACTCTTTAAAGAAAACCTTATTTGCCTTTTTTCAGCCAATAGAGTTTGTGACTCATAAATAAGACTTAGATATTATTAGCTTTACTTTATAGATGAGTAAACGGAATGAAGCAAGGGAAGGGAGCTGTTTGTGTCCACCCAGCAGCATGTGTTACCTCTGTCAGTTTTGCCCCCTGCTCTGTGTCTCCAGTCATCTTTCCTGGTCTAAGATCTCCTCTGTGTGACTCTCTCCCCAAACCCTTAAAGGGCAATTAGTGGTAGCTTTGTACCTGCTCTGACTCACAGAGTTCTGTGTTGTGTGCTAAGTCTTGCTTGATTATTTTACTTTCTTTCATATAACTGATTTGTTTATTTTACATGGTCCAATGGTAATTTAGAGTAGGCGTTGTCACCTTTCTGGATTCATGGATCCCTTTCAGAGCCTGAAGACTGAATTTTCTCCATTGAAAAACACGCAGTATCAGGAACAAACCAGGCTCGTTTCTCGTTGCCCCTCTATTCAGCATTGTGGAGTCTTGGTGTGGCACTGTAGAATAAGCACTGGACTTCTAGCCTCAAGGTTGGTGGTTCAAACCCATTAGTTGCTCCTTGGAAATCTTATACAGGATCACTCTGAGTCAGAACTGAATCCTCAGCACTTAACAACAATAACAACGTTGTCTTTGACAACTTCAATCTTTTCTCCATTTATCATGATGTTATTTATTGGTCCAATGGTGAGGATTTTTGTTTTCTTTACAATGAGGTGCAACTCATACTGAAAGGTATGGGTAATATAACTACTGACATAGACAAACCAAGAGAAGCTAGTGACTATTAGAACTACAGGGGTGAGTCAAAAATGACCCTCACTCGTGTAGATAGTACCTGCTTGACTTGGCTTCAATGGCTGGATGATCAGAACTCAACTAGAAGAAGAAAGGGGCGGGGGACGGGGGATAACCTGCTACAATTTGATGAACTTTACCTATACTTATGGATGTAGCAGCCCAAAAAAGGGAACAAATCTTTACAGCAAGGATCACTCCAACCCCCCTTGGTACGTAGGGTTGACAGAGATGGCCAACTTAGACATTGGCTATCCAAAATGGGGGGGGCCTATAAAGGCAAGAAATGACTGGCTTACAAGCTTTCAAGAGGAAGTCTTGTTCCAGATGGGGCAGGGGAAGGTAGAATCACCACTGAATAATTTCCAATCCATTGGGACCAGGCTGGAGAAAGGAAATGGAGATAAGACTCTTGAGGTACAATAGTGAATGATTGCCATCAGGACTGACTGTGAGGATATGAAATATAGAGGTAGATGTTTTTTGACCAAAGGAGGAAAGTGACTGATTTTGCAGCCCAGGAGCGGTGGTCTGTGGGACCATCAAGTGAGAAGAACAGGACCCTCCCCAGAGAGGTAGTGACGCCAGGAATGGGAGACAGACGATGATGTAGACAGATGGAGCGGCTAGGGACACTAGACTCAAGGAGGGAGAAGGGCTGTGTGCTGACAACTGGGGGGTGGGGGCGGGCCTGTGTGGTGTACCCTTTGGTTATTTGATGATGCGTGGAAGGGTTGGAAATCATTGCAGTGAAATGAAATACGATAGGATGAGTGTAAAGCTGATGTTCTCCCATGTAAACCTCACAATAAAAACTTTAAAAAAAAAAAAAATTAACCTTCTCTGGTTATATTAAAACACCTGTCCATGTCCCCAGCTGATGACAGCGTGGAGCGTGCATGAAATGATTCTGTGGAATAGACGAGTGACAGTGGATTATGTGGCAAATCAGCTGTACTCTGTTTATGAAATAACCCACAACATACTTAGGTTTTGAAAAGTTTGTGCAAGATGAGTACTGAAATAACTAATAGAAGAGCATAAACAGCTTTAGACATCTGCAGACAAAATCTGGACTGACACCCAAAGAAAATACGTTTCTTAATTGGTACTGGGGACGAGACTTGGATTCATCACTTCGAGCCTGAGAGTAAATGGCAGAGTACGGAATGGAAATATCCTCAATTGCTGACCAAGAAAAAGTTGAAAAGTCAACCATCCCCTGGAAAAATGATGCTTACACTTTTCTGGGACTATCAAGGGCCAGTATTGGAACACTATCAAGAAAAAGGTTCAACAATCAACAGTGCTCATTACAGTGAGATGCTCACTGAAGAGCTGAAGCATATACTTCAGATTAAATGCAGAGGACTTTTATCCAAGGGTGTTGTGATCTTGCATGACAATGCATGTCCACACACCTCTGCCCGCACTGTTGACATTCTGTAAAAATTCCTTTTGAGGTGTTAAAGCATCCTCCCTATAGTCCAGATCTTGTTCCATCAGACTTTCACCTGTTTGGTCCCCTGAAAGCAGCCCTTCGAGGATGAAGAAGTGAAGACAGCGGTGCAGTCACAGCTCACAGCTCAGCCTAAGACATTTTTTAATAAGGAAATACGAGCGCTTGTTGACAAATGGACAAAGTGTATTGAAAAGCAAGGAGATTATGCCGAAAAATTATATAGTTGTGTTTTCTAAAAGTTGATTAAAGTAAATTCTCCAGCTCGAGTGTGGATACTTTTTGACTCACCCTCATAATAGAGTTGAACAGATTGAGTAATAGTAACTACCCACCCAACAGAAACATCTGAGAAGATCATAGAAATTACAATCCACCCTAGCATAAAATCTGTAAAATACTTAGGAATAAATCTTAAAAAATAATAATAATTAAAAAAAAGACAAGTGAGACTTTTATGGAGACAATTTCAAATCCTTTAAAAATACTGAAAAAAGGTGTGAATTAATACTAAATTATATTAATAAATGAAAAGATTTGAATAAATGATATGCTATGTTCGAAGTCCTGGTGTGGCACTGTGGGTTAAAGTGCTGGACTGCAAAGTCGGTTTGAACCAGAAGGTTGGTGGTTCAAGTTCACTACTGCTCCTTGGAAACCTTATACGGGTCATTGTGGGTTGGGATCAACTTGATGACACTTAACAACAATGTTCCTATATGAGAGGACTTCATGTCACCCAAACCCAAACCATTGCTGTCAAGTTGACAATATACAACTGCCCCATCGAGTTTCCAAGGCTGTAAATCTTTATGGAAGTAAACTGCCAAATCTTTCTCCTATGGAGTAGTTGAGAGGACTCAAACTACTTACCTTTTGGGTAGCAACCAAGCACTTTAACCATATGTCACCAGGATGCCTTAATGTCATGGTTTTCCCCAAATTAATCTAGAAATTCAGTATAATCTAATTTAAGCCCCTACTTGATTTTTACATAGAATATGAAATTGCCCAAACTGATTGTAAAATTCTTATGGAAGAGTAAGATCTGAGAATACTTCAGACAGTTCAAAGAACAAAGAGCAAGGAGGGGAGCAAGGGTTTCTATAAAGCCAGGGTCATCACAATAGTTTGGTGCTGACCCAGTGGTGGTCTAATCCATCAGTGGAATAGATTTCAAACATAAACATACATGAGACTTCTCTCTACAAGCAGAAGAGTTATCAAGGGGTTAAGGTAAGACAGGCTATTTGATAAATGGTGCTGGGAGAACTGGCTCTTTACATGGAAAATAGTTTACTGCTCAATTTACACTAGTTTGTTGTTTTTAAATGCTGTTGAGTCAGTTATGACTCTTAGCGACCCTGCATAGGGTTTCTGAGGAGCAACTGATAGGTTTGAACCATTGATCTTGTGTCTAGCTGTCCGGTGCTTATTCTACAGAGCCATGGCCGGACTCTCAATTCACCTGTGTTATTGTTGTTGTTAAGTATGTGGAGTCGGTTCCAACTCATAGGGTTTCTGTAAACCTTTACGGGAGCAGAGAGCCTCATCTTTCTCCCTCAGAGAGGCTGATGGGTTCGAACTTCTGGCTCTGTAGTTCACAGTCCAGTGTTTATCCTACAGAACCACCACACATATATGCAACAGTAAATTCCAGATAGGATTAAAGATCTGAATAGGTGCAAAACCTTTTGAAATAAAACAGTAGAATGTTTTTATGACGTTGAGAAGTCCTTTTAGCTTTCCAGCAAGCAATTTTGTATCATCTCCTTATTGCAGGTTGTTAATGAGTCTTCCTCCAATCCTGATGCCACGTTTTTCTTAACAAATCAGCTTCCAGATGATTTGTTAAGCATAAAGATTGAGTAAGTATGGTGAAAGGCCACGCCCTTGACACATACCTTTCCTAACATTAAACTACACAGTATCCCCTTGTTCTATTCAAACTACTGCCTCTTGGTCTATGTACAGGTTCCTCATGAGCACAATTAGGTGTTCTGGAATTCTTATTCTTTCCAATGTTATTCATAGTTTTTTATGATCTACATAATCTAATGCCATTGCATTATCAATAAAACATCAGTAAATATCTTTGGGGTCTTCTCTGCTTTTAGCTAAGATCCATCTAACGTCGGCAGTGATACTCCTGGTCCACATCGCCTTCTGACTTCAGCTTGAATTGCTGACAGCTCCCTGATGATGTACTGCTGCCAGTTGTTTTTGAATTATCTTCAACAAAATTTTACTTGCATGTGATACTAATGATGTTGTTTGATGATTTCCACCTTCTGTTTTGTCACCTTTCTTTGGAATGGATACAAATAAGAATCTTTTCCAGTCAGTTGGCCAAGTAGCTCTCTTCGAGATTTCTTGGTATACACTAGTGACTGCTTCCAGTGCTGCATCATTGTTGAAGCATTTCAATTGGTATTTCATTAATTCCTGGAGCCTTGTTGTTTTTTTTTTTTTTTACTTTATTAAAATACTGAATTTATTTCACGTGTATATTTTTGTCTCCCCACCATTTCCATGTGTCTGACCACTGCTACTACTATGTCCTATCATAACATTCCATACATACTTAGAACCAAGCAAAGGGTGGAGTTCCATCTTTAAAAACTAAACAGGCATTTTGGACAACACATTCTTGGCAAAGGAACCTGGATAACATTTATCAGACATGGTAGGGAAAGTTCTCACTCTGCATTATAAAAAAGGACAGCCAGATTATCAACTGTTACAGAAATGAAATAAGACTGAAAATTTTAACAAACTGTTTAAACTATTTTCTTAATGAGACTTCCTCCACTGCCGGAGATCTTGACTAGCCTCTTGGTCTGTCATCCGGAAACAATTCTTCACATAATTGATGAGTTTGGCTTCCACCTTGGGAAGGGGACCACCTTTTTCTATACTTGCTTGCATTTTTGCTGTAATATCTTCTATAGAACTAGGTTCTTTGGGTGTTTTTTCCTGTTTTTTGAAGGATTCTTGACCTTTTGATCTTGGTGTTGATGGTTTTGAGTCTTTTACATTCTGGTTTGATTTTTGTGCATTTTTAGTTGGCGTGTCCTGTATAGATTTCTTGACTGGAACTTTTTCTTCAGTTTCATCATCATCAAAATCATCATCATCATCTTCTTCGTCATCGTCGTCATTGTCATCATCATCATCTTCATCTGCAGCCAGCTTTACTTTTTTCTGTGGAACCTTGTTACCACTTGCAGGGGCAGACTGCTTTCCTGACATACTTAAGAGTTTCACTTCTTCCTCTTCATCATCTGACTCTGCATCTTCCTCCACAGCTACTAAGTGCTGTCCACTAATATGCACAGGCCCTGAGCCACACTTCAACCGTAAGACCACTGGTGGCATTATTTCAAAGCCCCAAGGGAGACCGATGGCTGTACAGACATTTTCAAAGTAGCCAGTGTGACTTTAATTGGGCTACCTTCATAATTCATTGCTTCTGCTTCAACAATGTGCAATTCATCCTTGGCACCAGCTCCTAAACTGACCGTTCTTAATGATAACTAGTGCTCATTTTCATCATTATCCACCTTAAAGTGTTAATCTTTATCGGCTTTTAGTTCACAACCGAAGAGATAGTTTTGGGGCAGATTTACAGCCTTGGAAACCCTGTGTAGGGTTGCTATGAGTCGGAACCGACTCCACGGCACTTAACAACAACAACAACATGCCTAGCCCACAGCACTGCCAGGGACCCATTGCCTAGTCTTTCTAGTGATGTTTTTAAATGATGTTTTTCCCACATTTTTCTTGCCCTCTATCCCACATTTTTCTTGCCCTCTCTCCCAGGAAGAGGTACAGCCAGAGTGCTCCTTGGAGGCCAAGATGTCTAAACTTCATCTCTTATACTTTGGACATATTGTCAGGAGGGAACAGTCACTGGAGAAGGATGTCATGCTAGGTAAGATGGAAGGTCAGAGAAAGAGAGGAAGACCCCTAACGAGATGGATCAGCCAGGTGGCATCATTGATGGCGTCAAGTGTGGCAGCGGTAGTGAGATTGGCCCAGGATTAGACATTGTTTCGTTCTGCTGTGCATGGGGTCGCTATGAGTTGGTTCCGACTCGATGGCACCTGACAACAACAACAACAATCCTGGCCCTTCTGACGTGATCCATTTCATAGCAATTGGTCACCATGTTATTCTTCTGGTCTCAGAGCCTTTGGATTGATTGCTTCCATGTGTCTTTGATTTTCTTCCCTCTGCTTTGTTCCAGACAGGGAGAGACCAATAGTTGTACCTTGGATGGCTGCTTGCAAGCTTTTAAGAACTTAGTTGCTATTCACCAAAGTAGGGTGTCAGACACTGTGTCCCCTGAGACCACGGTCCTAAGCCCCCAGGCCCAATAACTTACTCCCTTAAGATATTTAGTTAATGTATAAGCAATTTTCATAACTTTGTTCCTTGTTGTTGTTGTTAAGTTCCAACATGTCAGTTCTGTTTCACAGTGACCCTGTACAGGATTTCTGAGGAGTGACTTGTGGTTTTCAACCACCAACCTTGTGGTTCAGACAGACCTGGGGGTCCAATGTATTTATCCTGCAGTGCCACACCAGGTTGCTCTGTGAGAGAATGCTGAGGCTTTCTGCTCCTGCAAAGATTTATAGCCTTGGAAACCCTAAACAGGTCACTATGCCTTGTAACTAATTCCACTTCACTTAACAACAACAACAGTTCCACAGAGCATAATGTCTTCCATGTCTATCCATGGTTTGAGGTTTTTCACAGGTTCATCATTAGTCTTTAATGTCAGGTAATATTCCATTGTATGTATGTGCCATAGTTTGTTTGTCCAGTCTTCCATTGATGAGCAGGTAGGTTGTTTCCATCTTTTTGATGTTGTGAATTGTGCAGTAGTGCTGTGATGAACGTGGATGTACACATACCTATTTGCATTACGGCTTTTAATTCTTTTGAATATATGTCTAGTAGTGAGATTGTGGGATCATATGGTATCGATTTCCAGTGTTTTCAGGAAGTGTCATACTGTTTTCTGCAGTGATTATACCATTTTACAGTCCCACCAGCAGTATATGAGGGTTCCAGTCTCTTCATGCCCTCAGCAATATTTGTTGTGTTCTGGTTTTTGAACTTTGTTATTAAAATTGGGGTGAGATGGTAACTCATTGTTTTGATTTGTATCTCTCTAATGGAGCTCTGGTAGCATGGTGGTTACGAATCGGGCTGTGAACCATAAGGTCAGCGGTTCGAAACTACCAGCCGCTCCGCGGGAGAAAGATAAGGCTTTCTACTCCCGTAAAGATTTACACCCTTGGAAACCCTGTTACAGGGTCGCTATGGGTCGGAACCGACTCGATGGCACTTAACAACAACAATGGCTAATTAGGGAGTCCTGGGGTGGTGCTGCAGGATAATGTGCTGGACTGCAAAGTCTGTTTGAACCACAGGGTCAGCTGTTCAAGCTAACCAGCTGCTTCTCGGAAACCATATACAAGGTTGCTATGAGTCGAAATCAAATCGACGGCACTTAACAGCAACAACAACAATAGTTAATGGGGGACTTCTGGTGTGGCGCTGTAAGACAAGCACTCCACCATAAGATTGGTTTGAACTGCGAGGTCTGTGGTTCAAACTCACCAGCTGCTCTTTGGAACCTTACGCAGGGTCGCTGGAGGTCAGAACAGCAACAATAGCTTATGATTGTGAGCTTTTCTGATATTTCTTCACCACCTGAATGTCTTCCTTGGTGAAGTGTCTGTTCATGTCCTGTGTTTATTTTTAAGTTGGAGTTTTGTTCTTTTTGTTGTTAAGGACTTGAAGTTTTCTATAAACTTTAGAGGTTCATCCTATATCTGATATGCCATTGAGTAAATTTTTTCTCAGTCTGTAGGTTCTCTTTTTACTCTTCTGGGAAAATATTTTGATGGGCATAGTGTCTAATTTTCAGGAGATCCCAGTCATGTATTTTGTTGTCTTCTGTTTGTGTGTTTTCGTTATATTAGATAGTGTATTTATGTCATTGTTGTTGTTAATTAACCTCAAGTTGGTTCAGACCCTTAGCACCCCTGTGCAGGATTTCCAAAGAGTGGATGGTAGGTTTGAACCACTGACCTTGCGGTTAGCAGCCCAGTGCTTATCTTGGAGTGCCAGAGCAGGACTCAGTGCCATGTACTGTGTTGTTGTTAAGTTCTGTCTAGTCAGTTCCATCACGCAGAGACACCTGTGTACAACAGAATGAAACACTGCCCGGCCCAGCACCATTCTCACAACTGCTGTTACGCTTGGGCCCTTGTTGCTGCCAATGTGCCAGTCTTTTTTGCTGGGGGTCTTTCTCTTTTTCTCTGTCCCTCCACTTTACCAAGCATGATGTCCTTCTCCAGGAACTGGTTCCTCCTGATAATATGTCTGAAGTATGAGAGACAATATCTGGCCATCTTGACTTCTAAGGAGTATTCTGGCTGTACTTCTTCTAACACAGCCTTGTTTGTTCTTCTGGCAGTCCATGGTACCTTTAATATTGTTCTCCAACACTATAACTCAAATACATCAATTCTTGAATGGTCTTTCTGGTTCATTATCCAACTTCACATGCACATGAGGCTATTGAAAATATTGTGGCTTGGGTCAGGCACCATTTAGTCCTCAAACTGACATCTTTGCTCTTAAACACTTTAAAGGGGTCTTGGTGCAGCAGATTTGCCTAGTGTAATTCATCATTTGATTTCTTGACTGCGCTTCCATAGGTGTTGATGGTGGATCCAAGCAAAGTAAAGTCATCGACAGCTTCAGTCTTTTCTCCATTTATTATGATGTTATTTATTGGTCCAATGGTGAGGAGTTTTGTTTTCTTCATATTGAAGTACAACCCATACCAAAGACTGCTCTTTGATCTTCACCAGTAAGTTTTTAAAGTCCTTTTCACTTCCAGCAAGCAATGTTGGGTCGTTTCCATATCACAGGTTATTAATGAGTCTTCTTCTAATTCTGATGTCACATTCTTCTTCATATAATCCAGCTTCTTGCCCAGCACACAGATTGAATAAACATTGTGAACGAATACAACCCTGGAACACAACTTTTCTGATTTTGAACCATTTAGTGTCCCCTGGTTCTGTTTGAAGGACTCATAGAGGTTCTTCATGAGCGTAATTAAGCATTCCGGAATACTCATTCTTCGAAATGTGGTCCAAAGCTTGTCATGATCCTCACAGTTGAAAGCTTTTGCGTAGTCAGTAAAGCATAGGTAAACATTGTTCTGGTATTCTCTGCTTTTATCCAAAATTCGTCTGATATCAGCAATGATATCCCTCATTCCATATCTTCATCTGAATCCAGTTTGAACCTCAGGCAGTTCCCTGTCAATGTACTGTTGCTGTCATTTAAAAATTATCTTTAGCAAAACTTGACTTGCATGTGATATTAATGATATTGTTCTATGATTCCTGTATTCCATTGGGTCACCTGTCTTTGGAATGGGCACAGATATGGATCTATTCAAATCAGTTGGCCAGATCCATTGGTCTATATGTCTGAAATTGTACTATTACTAGGCTGTTTAGGCTGTGTAGTAGCTTTTTGTTTCTTTTTTTAAACTTTTTATTGTGAAATGAGTGAAGGTTTACAGAGCAGATCATCAGTCCCACATTCAGCAAATGATACCCTTTGTGTTATTACTATAATTCCACTCCATTCCATATACCATCAGTTAACAGTATTTACCTCTGTACCCTTTATCCCCCCAACCCCCCGTGCTTGCTGTATCCATTACTGGGATTTTTTCATTTAAGGTTTTTATTGTGGATTGAGTGAAAGTTTACAGGGCATATTACCAGTTTTACATTCAACAAATCATATACCTCGTTTCATTATATTGATTATAATCCCCTCCATGTACCATCAGTTAACAGTATTTCTCTCTATCCACTTTAGCTTTTTAAAATACAAACAAAAAAACCCACTCAGGCATATATAATAATTTACATCTCCAAAGGACACATTCTGCAAGTCTGCTCCTGGCCACCATCTCTTAGTCCCTCTTTTTAGTCCATGAATCTAGAGTCCTCAGCTGCTCCCCCTCGCCATGCCTCCATCTCTGCCTCCATCTCTGGTGCCACTGCTTCTCTGGATAAGATCCCACATTCTGCTTGTGCGCTTCTCTCTTGATGGTCCTAGTATCCTCTGTTTCTGGACTGTACGATTAACCACTCCCCTTTTTTTGGTTATAAAACTTTTACAATTGTGACAGTTGCAATTAGTCATGATAACAATTATTCACTATTGAATCCTATGAATCTTGTACCCATCTCTTTTCACCAGACCCATCTAGACAAGATGACAGCTATTCAGTGGAGACTCTTTCTCCCCACCCCCCCATACTCTTAAACTAAACTCCCTCTTGAAACCTTGTAAGCCAGTCACTTCGTGCCTTTATTGCCCCCCTCATTTTAGGTAGCCAATGTCTAAATTGACCATCCCTATCTACCCTGTGTACAGAGTGGATAGCATTGATACTTGATTTGGATACTCTTTCCCTCTCTGTTGGTATTTAGAGTAACTACTGCTCTGAGTTTAGGCCAGATTCATCATGAAGATGTGTCTTCTTCTGTCACTGTAGCTGTTCCAGTCTGCTTGTCCTTTCTAGTGGGAATGTCTCACCTCATAAGGTTGTGGATGGGACTCAGGATTCCACCTAAGGTCCTATACTCTATAAAGTCTTTGCATGAGGCCTATTTCACTGGGCAAGTTGTAGAACCCCTTTTAGTTATTCTAATCAGTTATAGGCTGAAGGCGGGTTTACAAGTTTTCTCTAATCATGTTTCCCAACATTCCTTTCTATCCCACTCAAGTGTCTATTTTACAATAGTAGGCAAGAATATTCATAAGGCAGTCAAGGATTTTAGTATTATTTACCCTCTTCGAGCTATACCTAGATCCCTGTATCCCAGAGCCCTGTTGTTCCAAGGTTGAGTATGCATCAATATTTCCCTCTGTCCCACTAGGCCATGCAAACCTGTCTCAGTGTTCCCCTATCTATCTTGTTCTTCTACCTCCTCCCCCCTTCTTGTATTGCTCTCCCCAATACCCAAACTAAATCCTCCACCCCAGCCCCATTGTGGTTACCTTATATTCCGTTAGTTCTTCCCTCTGTTTAAGACAGTCTATTTTATCCAGTAATTTACTTGACCTTCTTACCACCTGGATCTCTGTTCCTCTATGTTTACCTTCTTTCACATTGTAATTAATTTGATCATATACTGACCTCCCAGATCCTCTGTTCTTATAATTTTATTCTGTTCTTGACTCTTCCATTTGTTGACTGAGTTCAGGGTGATGGTGCTACATACATCAATATGTAGTTGTTGTGTGTTCTTGTAGGTTCTCAGTCCATAGAACTGAGAATATTCCTTTAGGATGTTTTGTAGCACAGGTTGGCTTTGGAAAAATCCCTAAGCTTCTATTTATTCTCTAATGTTTTGATTACACTATCATATTTGATTGACAACTTTGCTGGCTAGAGGATTCTTGGGTGGCAGTTTTTTTTCTTTCAGGGTTTTGTATATGTCTCCCCATTGCCTTCTTGCCTGCATGGTTTCTGTTGAGAAATCTGAGCTTAATCTGATTTGCTTGCCTTTGTATGTTATATTTCTCTTTTCCCTAGCTGCTTTCAAGATCCTGTCCTTATCTTTGATTTTGGAGAGCTTGATTATTATATGTCTTGATGATTGTCTTTGAGGGTCTATCCATCCTGGGGTTCGTTGAGCTACTTGAATGCTTGTCTTTTCACTTTTCATGATGTTAGGAAAATTTTCTTCCAGAAGCTCTTCAACTATTTCCTCTGTGTACTTGTGTGATTGTTCCTGTTCTGGAATGCCAGTAATTCTTGTTATTCCTCTTCATGTTGTCCAACATGAATCTTAGGCCTTCTTCAGATTTTTTTTATCCTTTTCTGTGTTTGTTTTTCTATCTAAGTAGTGTTGAGAGATTTATCTTCTAGCTCACTACTTCTGGCTTCAATTCTACTCCTTTGCCCTTTCAGTGTATTGTCCATTTCTGATACTCTATTATTAATCGTTTGGACCTCTTTCTGTATGTTTTGGATTGTTTCCAATGCTGTATTTATCTTATTTGATTGTTCCTGTAGCACTTTCTTGACTTCTTCCTTATTTTTCTCAACAACATTGTATAGTGTTTTGATACATTTTATAATCATTTTTCTGAATTCCTTCTCCAGGATTTCCAAAGCCTGCCCATCTTCCAGTATGGAGTGTAGGTCTACTTTCAGCTCATTTGCCTCAGTCACTTTATCTCGTTTCGGAACATGTGCAGATATGGTCATCTGTTTCTGTTTTTTGGGCATCTTCAGTGGTTATCTGTGGCCTTAATACTTAGGGGGGTATGTATTTGATATTTTATATGCTTTCTGATTGCCTCCAGGTAGATGTGATCAGGAAATGGGCTTCCCTTTTCACTCTTCTTCTTGAGAAATTTCAAGATGCCACAATTGGTCGTTTTGACGTAATTTAGAATTTAATTTTTGGCCTATTTCCTTTTTTGTCTGGTTGTCCCGCTCCACAATCCCTGTTCAGTACTTTTTTTTTTCTAGTTATAAACAGTTCAGGGCCAGCTGTTGCTGTTTGGTTTTAATTGGAAACTGTCTCTTTAAATTTCTAGGAGATCTGTGTGCATACGTAGTAAAACCCTCCAAGGGTGGGGCTGGAGTGTCCACTAGCTCAAGCACCCCTATGTCGCCAGAATGGAGGTGCTCAGACAGCAAGGGACCAAAAGAAAAGAATGTCCACACCTTTCTCTCCGTGGTTCTGCCAGGCATCTTTGGCCGCTCTGATCCTTCCCCAGCTTGGTCTCACCCAAGATGGTGACTCCTGGAACAGCTGAGCGTCCTGAGCTAGAAAGCAATGGATTTCTTGCTTCTGCCACAAATTCCCCCAGCTATGAGCCTTCCAATCGTCTAAATATTCCTTTATATGTCATTCTGAGTTCTAGGACCATCCCCTGAGCCTGCTTGGTCGGGTTTTCTGTGTTGTTGCTCCATTATTGTTTTTGTCAGTTCTGACTCATATCAATACTGTTTAGGGTTTCCAAGGAGCACACAGTGGGCTTGAACCACTAACCTTTCATTTGCATTCCAGTGAGGATCCTACAATACCACACCAGGAGTTCGTAACTGTCATAGAATATTTCATTTACAAGGAAAATCTTTTTTCTAACTTTTTACCACAGTTTGCTTATGCAGTATTTGTCCTTTTGTGATTGACTGATTTAACTCAGCATAATGTCCTCCACTTTAAACCATGCTGTAAGATGTTTTGCAGATTCTTGGTTATTCTTGAAAATTGCATAATAGTTCATTGAGTGTTTGTACCAAAGTTTTTCTTTACTTCTTTTCTGTTGATGGGCCTTTAGGCTATCTCCATCTTTTTGCTGTTGTGAATAGTGCTGCAGTGGACATAGACGTGTATATATCTAGTCGTGTGACGCTCTTGTTTTTTGAGGATATGTACTAAGTTGAGGGATTGCTGGAACATACAGTATTTCTATTTCCACCTGTTTAGAAAGTGTCATATTGTTTTCCACAGTGGTAGCACCATTTTACAGTCCCGCCACAATGTAGGAGGTTCCCAGTCTCTCCACACTTGTGTCAGCATTTGTTGTTTTATGCTTTTTGGAACTTTGCTGTTTATGCTGGAGTAAGGTGATGTCTCATTGTTATTTTGATTTGCATCTCTTATACAGGGTTGCTATGAGTCAGAACCTACTTGATGCCACTTAACAACAATAACAGTGGCTAATGATGATGAGCATTTCTTTATGTTTGTTGGCCACCTGAATGTCCTCTTTGGTGAAGTGTCTGTTCATGTCCTCTGTCCATTTTTAATTGGATTTGTCCTCTTCTTGTTGAGCCATTGAAGTGTTCTATAAATTTTAGAGAATAGTCCTTTGTCAGATATGTCATTGCCAAACATGGTTGCTGGTCTGTAGGTTCTCTTTTTACTCTTTGTGAAATTCTTCAATGCACAGAAGTGTCTAATTTTTTTTTTTTTAAAGTTTTTATTGTGCATTGAGTGATAGTGTACATGGAAGCACATCAGTTTTACATTCATCATATTTCATTTCATTGCAATGATTACAATCCCCTCCATGCATCATCATTCAACAGTATTTGCTTCTATTCCCTGTATTTTTTGTTTTTTGGATGTACACAAAAACATTCAGGAATATATAATCATTTAAAGAACCAAAGCCTACCTCCTGGGCTGCCAGTGCACAGCCTTTCGCTTTCCATGAGTCTAGAGTCCTCAGCTGCTCTGTTTTTCCATGTCCTCATTTCTGCCTCCATGTCTGGGTGTTGCTGCTTCTCTGGAGGTAGTACCACATTCTGCTCAGCAGTGCTGAAAGATTTGATTTGTGTTCCATCAATTCCTGGGTGCTTGTTCTTTGCAAGTGCCTTCAGGACACCTTGGATGTCTTCTGTCAGTACCACTGGTTTTGATCATATGCTACCTTTTGAAATAGTTGAACATCGAACATTTCTTTTTGTTAGTGACTTTGTATAATCCTTCCATCTTCTTTTGATGCTTTCTGCATCATTCAGTATTTTGCCCAGAGACTTTTTCAGTATTGTAAGTTGAGGCTTGAATTTTATTTTCATTTCTTTCAGCTTGAGAAGTGCTGAGTCTTCTTCCCTTTTGGTTTTCTAACTCCAGGTCTTTGCAGATTTCATTTTAATACTTGACTGTGTGTGTCTTTTCGACCTGCACTTTGAAATTATTTGTTAGCTCTTTTACCCCCTCATTTCTTCCATTTACTTTAGCATCTCTGCTGGAGAGCCAATTTCAGAGTCTCCTCTGACATCCATTTGGTGTTTTCCTTCTTTCATGTCTTCTTAATGACCTTTAGCTTTCTTCCTGTATAATGTCCTTGGTATCATCCCACAATTCTTCGGGTCTTTGGTCATCAGTGTTTCATGCATCAAATCTTTTCTTGTCAGATTCAAATGGCCTATACCAGTCCTTTCAGCTCACGAATGCCTTGTATATTGATGTTTATGCATTCCATTTCATTTTTGACAACTTCCAGTTTGTCTAAATTCATACTTCATACATTTCATGCTCTAATTATTAATGGATGTTTACACTGTTTCTCGTCATTTTGAGTTGTACCCTATCAGCAAATGTAGATCTTAAAAGCTTAGTCCATTTGTATCATAATGGTCAACTCTACTTGGAAGAGACAGGTCTTCCCCAGTTGTATTTTGAGTGCGTTCTATCCTTAGGTGCTATTCTTCCTGCACTATATCTGACAATATTCTGGTGCTATTCATAATGTTTCAATAGTCAATATTCTGGTGCTTTCTGGCAGTGTTCAACTCTCATTCATATGGTTTTCAGTTGCTAAATGTCCATAAGTAGTCCACCTCTCCTTTTCTAAGTCTTTTTTAGTCTGCAAGCTCAGCTGAAATTTTCCACCATGGGTGGAAGATAATGGCCCTCTCCAAGGACTGGTTCCTCCTACTGGTGTTTAAAATACTGATGGCACAGCTTCCAGCATCACAGCAACACAAAAGCCACCACAGAATGACAAACTGACAGAGGAGTGTTGGTATTTAGATTTATTCCTAAATATTTCCTCTTTTAGATGGCTATTTTAATTGGTATTATTGTTCTGATTTCCCTTTCAGGGTTCCCTTTATGTAAAGAATCTGATTTTTGTATGCTGATCTTCTATCCTGACACTTTGCTAAACCTTTCAATTGAATTCTGGTAATTTTCTTGCTGAGTCTTTCAGATTTTCTATGTATAGGATCATGTCATCTGCAAATAGAGATACTTTTTATTTTTCTTTGCTAAATTGTTGATGTTATTAGGTGCCGTAGAGTCAGTTCCAATTCATAGTGACCATATGCACAAGAGAACGAAACACTACCTTCTCCTGCACTATCCTCACAGTTGTTGTTAATGTTTGAGCCCAGATCTGCTGCCACTGTGTCAGTCCATCTCAATGGGAGTCTTTTGCACTGAGCATCCACCAAGCATAATGTCCATCTCCAAGGACTGGTTCTTCCTGATAATGTGTCCCAAGTTTGATAGGTGAAGTCTGTACATCCTGGTTTCTAAGGAGCATTCTGGTTTAAAAACAGATTTGTTTATTCTTCTGGGAGTCCTTGGTACTTTTCATATTCTTCTCCAACACCATTATTCATATGAGCTAATTATTTTATGGTCTGTCTTATTCACTGTCCAACTTTCACATGCATATGAGGTCATTGAAAATAACTTAGCTAGCATCAGGCATACCTAATGATCTTACTGCTCTTAAACTTGTGCAGCAGATTTGCCTAATGCAATGTATCATTTAATTTCTTGGCTGTTGCTTCCATGACTGTTGATCATGGATCCAAGCAAAATGAAGTCATTGACGACTTCAGTCTTTTCTCCACTTTCCATAATGTTAATTTTTAGCTCAGGAGCATTTTTGTTTTCTTTACATTGAGGTGCAGTTCATATTGAAGACTGTGGTCTTTGATCTTCATTAGTCAGTATTTTAAGTCTTCTTTGCTTTCAGCAAGTATGGTTGTATCAGCTGCATATCATAAATTGTTAATGAGTCTTCCTCCAATCCTGATGTCATATTCTTCATATAATCTGGATTCCTAGATTGTTTACTTAGCACACAGATTGAATGAGTATGATTAAAGGATACAACACTGGCAGACACCTCTCCTGATTTTAAGCCATTCAGTGTCTCCTTGTTCTGTTCTAACAATTTCCTCTTAGTCTATTTACAGGCTCATCATGAACCCAATTAAGTGTTCTGGAATATCCATTCTTTGCAATTTTGTCTACAGTTTGTCATGTTCTCTACAGTTGAAATCCTTTGTATGTCAATAAAACACAAGTAAATACTGAACTGCGATCCACAGGGTCCGTGATTCCATCCCACCAGCCTCTCAACGGGAGGAAGATGAGGCTTTCTGCTCCCATGATGCTTGAAAGCTTCAGAAACTCTATGTAGGGTTAATATGAGTTGGAACCTACTTGAAGCTTTTGTTTCTCAGTATATATTTCTAGATCTATATACACTTCTGAAGGCAGTGTTTCCATCTTTCTACCCCTTCCTCCAAAGAATTCTGTGCTCTCTGGTTTGCACCACATCAGAATGGCACTTTTGACATCCTTAAGGGACTTAAGTAATGTTCCTTTTAGATATTCTTTGAGTTTGGGAGACAAAAAGACATCTGAAGGTGCAAGTTCAGGGTTGTAGGGTGGATGGGGTACAATTTCCCAGTGAAATTCTCCTAGGACAGCCCTTGCTGTATCCTTGATGAATGTGCAGCTACTTGGTGATGGGCAAAAATTCCTCAGCACAATTTTCTTGGCCTTTTTCTCACCAGTGCAGCTTTCAGTTTTCTCATAACTACTTTACAATAAGTCCATTTGCTCATTCTGTGTCCTTTGAGAAAATCTATCAAGATTATTCCTTGGGAATCCCCAAAACAGTCATGAACTGCCGTCTGTGCTTTGAACTTAAATGACCCAGAAGATCCCCTTGGAAGCCACTGTTTTGATTGGACCTTTTTTATGGAAGCACTAGGACAAATGTATTGCTGAAAGAACTTGTCAGCAGCCATGCATGCCTGGGTCCCAGGCTCCTGTTTTGTTCCCATTCCTTATCACTGACCTTGCGGGGGACCCAGTACTTAATAACATTCATTCAAGTCAACTCACAGATGGCAGAGACATGTTTAAACATGTTTTCTCTGGAATAAACTTTTGCATGTATAAACTGGAACCCTAGTAGCAATAACATAAAACATAAATGTTTTGTAGAAATAGAATTATTCAGTTTTGCAATATTTACTTACCAGTTGCATTCTGTGGCATAATTTTAATGACTGTTTAGTATGCCCTTATGTGGCTGCCCAGAAACTACTTACTAATGTGCTTGGACATTGGGGAGGACGTAGGTACAGCGGCCCTGGGATGTGAGGGCCATGGAGTCCCATCATCCCTTTCTGTAGCATGCCCGAGCCCCAGACTCCTGGTTCCTCCCCATCCCACATCACTGGCCTTGTGGGGGACTTAGGACTTAATGACATTTGTTCAAGTCAACTCAAAGATGATCCTGAGCATTTTTTTCTTATTTTAGAAAATTATACCTATATTACCTAAATAACTTTTTCACTGTAAAGAATTCAGGCAACGTGAAAGTATAAAGAAGAAAAACTCAAAATTTCCTTTTACACCTCATGCTGTCCCCAAATTATTTCTGCCTGCAGGTGTCACAACCTGTTCAGAATTAGTACATGTGTGTCTGCTACTTTTTCTGTGCCTCAGCAAATATACATAAGTACTTATTTGCATATAGGATTTTGGGGGGTTATTTTTACAGAAACGATCATCATGCTATACTTGTTTTTCTGCACCCAGCTCTTCTTAACTTAATGGTGACCCTTTGCTGTTAAGTAGACCCCGACTCATAGCAACCCTGTAGGAACCACCAGAACTGTCCAAGTGTTTCCAAGACTGGGGTCGTTAGGGAAGCCCACTGCCACATCTTTCTCCTGTGGAGTGGCTGGTAGGTTCCAGCCACGAACCTTTCAGTTTGCAGCTGAGCTCTTACCCACTGTACCACGTGCCTCCTCGGCCTGACAATACATCATATCAATCTGGAGCCCTGGGGTGACACAAATAGTTATTGCACTTAGCTACGAACCAGAAGGTTGGAGGCTCAAGTCCCCCCAGAGGTGCCTTGGAAGAAAGATTTGATGATCCCCTTCTGAAAAATCAGCCACTGAAAACCCTAAGGACACCAGTTCTATTCTGAAACACATGTGATGACCTTGAACGGGAATCAACTCAATGGCAACCAGTCTTGGTATGTAGACTTACTTCATTCTTTTAAAGTAGTTTTATGTATGGCCTTCTGCAATATAGACAGGACAGTTTATTTCACCATTTACATATTACTGATTATGGATTTTCCTCCAGGGCTTTTTCTCATTATATACAATCTTATAGTGGTCACCCTTACCCTTATTCATGGCTGTCTGTGTGCATTTATGAGAATTTCCGTAGGATACATAAACACTAAAACTTGTAATAGTTATAATAATAAATAATAATGCTGTTGTTGTTGCTAAGTGCCATCGAGTTAGTTCCAACCCATAGAGACCCTGTATAGGGTTTCCAAGGAGCAGCTGGTGTAACTTGCCCATGGTTACACAGCTTGTAAGTGGTAGAGCTAAGACTTAACAGATAATCAAGTCCAGAGATTGGGGAACTGCCAAATCAAAGTATTTTCTTTAAAAACTGTGTTAGGCATTGCTGGATGGCATTCCAGAGAAATCATGTCAATTAATACTGCTTCAAAAGTATACTGGGGGTCGTCCACAAGCTGCGCTGAAGACGGTCAATTGTTAACAGTAATTACTAATTATTACAAGTAAAAATGTGGGCTGAGTTTTATTCTGCTACTAACTGCCATTGAGTCAGCCCATGCCTCACAGCAACCCCAGGCACAGCAGAATTAGATTCTTGTACTTCATAGGGTTAAGGAGCTCTGGTAGTGTAGTGGTTACAAGTAGGCCTGCTCACCTCAAGGTCAGCAGTTCGAAACTACCAGCTGTTCCTTAGGAGAAAGATGAGGCTTTCTGCTCTTGTAAAGATTTACAACCTCAAACCCTGTGCGGGGTCACTATGAGTCGGAACCAACTCCACGGTATTCAACAACAACACTCCATAGGGTTGTTTATTTTCCATTGACTGTTTTTCAGAAGTAGATCACCACTTCTTTCTTCCTAATCCATCTTAGTCTGGAAGCTCTGTTGAAACGTATTTGGCATCATGTTGTTGTTGTTAGGTGTCAAGTTGGTTCTGACTCCTAGCAACCATATGCACAACACAACAGAACACTGGCTGCTCCTGCCCCATGCTCACAGTTGTTAGGTTTGATCCCATTGTTGCTACTACTGGGTCATCAATCGTTGAGGGTTTTCCTCTTTTTTGCTGTACCTCCACTTTATGAAGCATGATGTCTTTCTCCAGGGGCTGATCCCTCTCTACGACACAATCAAAGAACAGGAGATGAAGTCTCACCATCCTCTCTGGTATTGAAAATGCCAATGGATTAACTGTAGCAAGATAGCACCACATCACGGTACGCCAGGCTGACAGATGAATGGCCTGTTTGGCATCATGTGGTTGTTGTTGTGTGTCATTGAATTGGTTCCGATTCATAGTGACCCTGTATAGGGTTTCTGAGGAGCAACTGGTGAGTTTGAACCACTGACCTTGTAGTTCAAACTGAACTTCAGGTCAAGTGTTTATCCTGTGGCGTCACACCAGGACTCCCATCATGGTGGTGGTAGTGGTGGTGTGCCGTAGAGTGGGTTCTGATTCATCGTGACCCTGTCCAGGGTTTCCGAGGCTATAAATCTATACAGAAGCAAAACCCCTCATCTTTCTCCTATGGAATGGCTGGTAGCTTCCAACTGCTGACCTTGAGGTTAGCAGCCTGATTCGTAACTACTACGTTACCAGGACTATATTATGTTGTTAAGTGCCATCGAGTTTGATTCTGACCTATAGTGACCCTGTGTAGGCTTTCCGAGGAGCAGCTGGTGAGCTTGAACTGCTGACCTTGCAATTCAAAGGGCTGTGCAGTCTGGTGCATTAACCCACAGTGCCACAACAGGACTCCATTATAGCAACACTCAAACCTCCGCTGACAGACATGTGGTAGCTGCATATTGGCTGTGACTCATACTTGGGGCTTCCTCCTAGAAGGCAAGAACTCTACCACCGAAACACCCCTGCTCTCTTTCTGACTGCTCTTCAAGATAAATGTCTGTTCAAATATTTATTAGCTGTTTTCATTCTCCTCGGAATTGCTTCTTTATATTCCTAGCTGACTTCAGTTGGGTTGTTTGCATTTCTTTTCTGTTGATGAGCTGAAGGCACTCTCTATTCTGGGTATGGATTCCCTCTTATAAAATCTAATGCAGATACATTCTCCCACCTGTCACTTTTCTTTGAGTTCCACTCCAGGAGTTGGTTAGGTTTGTGTGCTTTTGTTTTTGACTACACTCTTCAGTAGCATGTGCTTACAAGACTTTGGATAGTCCTTTGGTGTCATTCAGAGGTGAACAAGCCATGGTACAAGAACTTAGTAAGTATTACAAGAAGAATAGTGAATGTAATTCAGAGATGGACTCCAAATGACATTCTTCCAGTTAGAGGACCTGGAGAGGGCTTGGTATATTAGCAGAAGGATCAGGACTGAGCAGTATCCTACTGGGAAGAAATTCACCTTTATGATGCAGATGAAGTCACTGAAATCTGAAGTCACTGCTTGCAGAAGTGTGAATGGGGATAGGGGAGCCAACCAGGGGTGTTGGTAGCTGGGAGCTAGCAGTGGTGGGGAGTTGTTACAGGCCTTGGGCTGGAAGGACAGTGGGAGACCATGGTTTTAGCAAGGCCCTATGGGGAGTGGCCCATGGAGGATGCAGCCACCTGATGTCATTGCTGTGGAGACAGCTCTTGATTCCTGGCGACCCCATGTGTGTCAGAGTAAAACAGTAGACTGGTGCTCCACTGGGTTGTCAGTAGTTGCTTTTGTTTTTGTTTTTGAGGTAGATTGCCAGGCCTTTCTTTTGAGGTGTCTCTGGGTGAACTAGAATCTCTAACCTTTTAGTTAATGCGTTACCATTTGCACTACCCAAGGACTCCCATAACTGCTAGGGAGGGGGGCCCACTTGCTGCTGCTTTTTATTCCGCAGACTTGTGTTGATTGCTGGTCCGAAGCCTGGCACTGTGTGAGGTTCTGACGTGAAGACATGGTTCAGGCAGGGTCTGTGCCCTGCTTTGTGCCTTGGCATCAAGTTTTCCCTTTCCATGGTTCACTCTAAGGTTCACAGCAGAGGTGTGTGGTTTTGCATGCCCATAGATGGATCTGGGTCTCCTTGTCCCAGATGGAATTTATTTAGATGTCTCTGTGAGGACATTTCTGGTGATTGTTGAACTTACTCTAGCACACATCTTGGTCTTCTGCTATGGATTTTAAAACTAAACAAACAAAAATTCTTACTTGCCTTCCTCTTGATAGTGTGTTTCTCTAATTTCCGTTAAAGGAAGTGGTCACTGGTCATGATGTGCCTTGGAGTAGGTTCCGACTTATAACAAGTCTGTACAGGGTTTCCGAAACTGTAAATCTTAATGGGAGCAGAAAGCCTCTTCGTTCTCCTGCGGAACTGCTGGTAGTTTCAAACTGCTGACCTTGAGGCTCGCAGCCCAATTTGAAGCGTAGTGGTTACGAATCGGGAGAAAGATGAGGCTTTCTGCTCCTGTAAAGATTTATAGCCCCAGAAACCCTGTACAGGGTCACTATGAGTCGAAACCAACTCCACAGCACATGGCAATAACAACAACATACTACCAGAACTCCTTAAAAGGAAGAGAAATCTTATTTCTGTACTGCTTCCAAAGGAAGCTTGGTAGGATAAGCACTGGGCTGTGAACCACAAGGTGTGGGGTTCAAGCCCACCAGCTGCTCCGTGGGAGAAAGATGAGGCTTTCTGCTCCCACAAAGGTTTATGGCCTGGGAAACTCCATTCAGGATTACCATGAGTCAGAACTGACTCAACAGCTTATAACAACAACCACCACCATCAATGGAAACACTCAACACTGAGCACATTAACAGTCTCTGTATGCATGTCTCTTAGGTTCTTATTGGTAGAAATACGGCACCATTAGCCACAAACAAGAAGTTGGACCTGTTTTGATGGCTTTAAAAATTCTGTGCAAATCTTCTGAGGTGGGAAATTTCCACTTGAAAGGACAAGCAGCACAGCCTGGAGTGGCTAGAAGAACAGAAGATACTGCTTGAAAGAAAGAACAGCAGGAAAAATAAAAAACAATAATGGCAGTCTGATTGACTACTACAAGAAGAAGCAAGTTGTTTACCTGGGAGCCATCATGGCAAGCAGTCAGGTCCCCTCAGGCAAACACCCTGCCAAGACTGAGACTCAAAGGGAATACATGAGCAGGCATGTGGTCACACTGGTGCGTACGTTGGTCACTGATAAGGGGAAGTGGGGGAAAAACAGCAATGAAGTTATGAGCTAAATTCAATAACATTCAATAGACTCCTGTCAACCTGGGTTGAGACCTCGTTGGCCAGCAGTATGGCAATACCTAGGGACTCCTGGGCCCAGAGATAGGGACATGGCCACAGAGCAGAGAGTGAAGCATCCCACTAATACGAAGTGACGGGAGATGCACAAGAAGATGATCAGAACTTGACTAGAAGAAGAAAGAAGAGGAAAAAAGGAATAATTGCTACAATTCGATGAACTTGACCTATAACTTATGGTTATAGTAGCTCAAAAGAGGGCACAAATCTTTACTGAGAGGATCATTTCCACCCCCTCGGTACACAGGGTTGACAGGGATGGGCAACTTAGACATTGGCTACCCAAAATGGGGGGAAGCTACAAAGGCAAGAAGTAACTGGCTTACAAGTTTTCAAGAGGGAGCCTAGTTCCAGAGGGGGTGGAGGAAGGTAGACTTTCCACTGAGTGTTTTCCAGTCTTTTGGGATAGGGCTGATGAAAGGAGATGGGGATACAACTCTTGTGGTTCAATAGTGAATAATTGCCATCAGGACTGACTGTTAGTGTTGGAAATATAAAGGTAGACGTTTTGTAACAAAAGGAGGGGAGTGATTTGACTATGCAGTTCAGGAGCAGAGGTCCCTGGGACCATCAAGGGAGAGGAGTGGAGTGCAGGACCCTACCCAGAGAAGCAGTGACGCAGAAATGGAGGCAGAGACAATGATGTGGTGAAATGGAGCTACTGGGGACTCTAGACCCCAAGAGGGAGAGTGGCTGTGTGGCTGACGGCCAGGGGGCAGGCTTGTGGGGTGTACCCTTTGGTTGCTTGATGATGCATGGAGGGGGTTGTAATCATTGCAATGAAATGAAATACGATAGGATGAATGTAAAGCTAATGTTCTCCCATGTAAACTATCACATAATTCACATTAAAAAAAGTCTGTGTATCACAGCTCCGCCAATCACATGTGATGGGACTGTTTCAGTGTCAAGTTCTCACAACCCTTCTTTTCATTTAGTACCAGACACTGAAGTCCATGTGTAGAACTAGATGCTTCCACTTCCTGAAGCGTCCCGGGTCCTTGTGCAGAATGAACTTGTCAGTCACTTTCCAGCTGCCTTTTGAGGAACATGGTATGTTGTCAGGAACATTCTAAAACCATATTGTTTCTGTGTGCTATTTGTTTTAAAATCCAGATGAAACCTCAGAGGTAGCGCGGTATATATACAACTGACTCTAGAAAACTGTGTGTATGAGGTTCAGAGACCAGGACTGACAAACCCTGGCATTCCTATTCCAGCTAAGTCAGTACATTTCCATAACCCAACCAGGGAAATCGTTTCCATTTTGAATCTTGCTCTCCAAATGCCCTGTATCTTTTTCTGCTTTCTTCTTCTGTCAGGAGTTGAATGGCTGCACAGAGCTACAAGAAATCCTATCTGAGAGCCAACATATGTTTCTTACTGAGCATTAACTCCTCTTTCCAGCAATGGGTTCCTTTCCTGAAGTTGGTCACTAGTAGTTCTGTGTACTTGTCTGTGCCAACCAACGTGCCAGGCAGCTACCCGCCTCCTCTTCTGGACACAGATCTCCATAGGAGGACTTTTCAATGGCCAGGCATTGCCATTACAGGTCATTTTCTTTTCCTCAAAGACTAAAGAAGCTTGTTTTTACGGTGGCTGTCGACTTTTCCCCGTGGTGTCTGTATCCAACTACATGAATCATATTGTAAGTCTCGAGTTCACACCCTGAGTGACAGCTGATGCTCAGCATATCGGTAGGAGCTGTAGACACAGCCAGGAGGGAGCTGTTTTCTTACCAAGCCTGCCCAGTGTATTGCCAACAGCGTACTTTTGTCCCAAGGCCTTTTTAGAGCTGTAGTTTGGTGCTGATCCAGTTTCAGTTCAGTGTCTACCTTTCATAATGAAAGAGAATGTTTTATACTGACGTGACCAGGCCTCCTGTGGCCAGCAGAAGCAGGTGCCATGCTCCCTTAGGCTGCTCTTGGGCTTTGGTGAGAGAAAGGGAGTGTGTCTGACCCTAGCTTATGGTCCCTGTGGTCAGGGCGTGGGAGGAGGCTGCCTGTTTCCCTCTGGCTCCTCAGTAATCCTTGTGCTGCATCTGTTTCATATCAGAGGATTGTGGGTGAGTTCCCTTGTTTATCACAATTTTTTAAGTTTCTTAGATCCATCAAAGGGAGTCTGGATAAACAATTGTGATGTGTTCATACAATGAGCACTATTTATTCAGTAATAAAAGGAAACATGGTGGATATGCACAACTGAGTGGACAACTCTCAGGCATTATACTGATTGAAAGAAGGCTTATACACAAGAGCACATGTGATGTGACCCCCTTTGGTGTGAAGTTCTAGAACAGTCACAACCAATCTGTTGATAAATCTTTGAGGGTGGGGGCTGACTGAGAAGGAGCTTGGGGACTATCTGGAGAATTGGCTATGTTCTATATCTTGATAAGCATTTGGATTACATAGTGGATGCATTTATCAAAACTCAGTAACTGTTCACTTAAGATTTGGTCACTTCATTATGTGCAAAGTTTACCTGACAGGAAAAAGATAACATTTACAGCAAGCATTGAACTCTGGGTAAAGATGTGCAAGTTGAGGAGTTTAGGGGGAAATGTATTGATGTCTGAAATGTACTTGAAATGCACCAAGCAGGAGATAGATGATGGATGGATGGAAGGAAGGAAGTGTGATAAGAGCTGTTTCAGTAAATATAATGATGGGAGTAGCTAGATGGTGAGTTACACAGGTGTTTGCTGTGTAATTATTTCAACTTGGCTGTGTTTTAAATTATTTTCATAATAAAATGTTGGGGTAAAGTTGGTTAGGGAAGAGGTGCATTTGTTAGAAATGGCCTGCTGTCCTTGGAGACATACACCTTTGAGGTGGTGGTGTCTCAGTGGTAGAATCCTTACCTGTAATGTGAAGGGCCCAGGTCTGGTTGCTGGTCAGGTGTAGTATACTGTACCCGTCTGCCAATGGAAGCTTGTGTGTTGTATGGTCCAGACTAAGATAGACTAGAAATATTTCTAATAGTCAGTCAGTGGAAACTCTGGATAACAGCAGTCCAATCCTCAACTGATTGTGGAATGGCGCAGTACCAGGCAGTTTCTCATTCTAGTGTATGTGGGGTCACTGTTGCCAACTCTGTGGCAGCCAACAACAACAACAAGGGACTAAAGAGGACAAAAAGAAGTGCCAGTGGAGTTTGGGCTTGGGTCAGATGCTTTTATTAGGTATGTTCTGGGGTTACACTGGTTTCTGAAAGGACTCCCCTGGCTCCCTGGACCTCTAACTTGTTAGTTTTCCACTAGCAGAAAATTTCAGCACAGGGGAGAATCATGTAATAAATGTAAATGCAAGGCCCTCCTGTCTCTGGGCCTTTCTGCAGAGGAGCGATAAGCCTGCCACAGACAACCGACACTGACCAGAGGGCTAGGTTGCTTGCCTGCTAATTATCTTTGTTGTGCCCTGCAGTATTTTCTTAGCTCCAGGGTTTAAATTATTGAATTTCTATAAAATCTTCAGCCTCTCTTGAGTTGTTGAATGGAAGGGCGGCTGGCCCAACAGCTATACTGTACTAAGTGCCAATGGTTAGCACCCTCCTTTGTTATCCAGGACCTGTCCCAGACCATACTCCTTGGAGGAGAAGCTCTGTCCAGTATGAGGATGTGCCTGGTCTGGTGGTAAATTTAGGGCATGTGTGAGAAGTGGGGATGGGGTCGGGGTGGGGGATGGCAGGGAGGGAGAGGAGAATGAAAGCGTTATTCTAAGAAGCTGCTTTTATTTATAGGTTCTCCTAATTCTATTAAAATGAATGCTGGAGGGATAATACATAATAGAAATAAAAGAACGTTAAATGAAAATAGGGAACAACAGTAACATGAGAAGAGATTCTTAGTACAAAGAGGAATATGTGACGTTTTTCTGAAATAAGATTCTTAGAGTGCATTGTACAGGGAAAGTGAATAAATATAAGGACTTGGTTAAGAGTAAACTTGGATGGAAACAAAATATTTCATAATGAAATGGGGAAAGTGTTAAGCTGACTAAGGGGAAAACAAATACAGATTACTCTAATTACATTATAAAGACAAATCAGTAAAATGTCATTGTTGTAAAAGGAAATAAAGCTAATTAAATGCTTAATGTTCTTTAAGAGGAGTTGGCAAAATAAAATGTATTAAATATGATAAAATATGTAAATAACCATAATATACTTTGCTTGTTCTGGCATCCAGTACATTGCCGTACCTCTTGTATATAAAACAAGAGACTTTTGATTCCTGAGATAGCACTTTTATGGGACAAGATACAAAATAAATAGCCACTTATTTTAGAAAAGCTGGAATCAAATGAATGTTTGTTCAGTGCATGAATTAATGAATGAAGGAGGCTTTCTTAAAGTGAGTAGCATGAAAACACCATCAATGGAGAAAGCAACAGAACTAACTTCAATGACTAAAATCTAACAAACGAAGGCATGGAGAAGGTGCATGTCTTTTATACACTCAGCATCTCCTTACTCAGTTCTTTCTTCTGGAAAGTAAAAGCAGTACCTCCCACAACCAAAAGGTTAGAATAGTACCAGTGAGCATACAGTGTCTGTTACCATGAATCATTTCATTATTATCATTAGGGTGATACTTACTATATAACACCAAAAGAGAGGTAGATGAAGAGCATCCTTTCAAATTCAGGCACTGGAATCAAGTCATTTTATTTTATTTTTAAGGTTTTTATTGTGGATTGAGTGAAAGTTTGATGACAGGGCATATCATCAGTTTTACATTCAACAAATCATATGCCTTGTTTCATTACGTTGATTATAATCCCCTCCATGTACCATCAGTTAACAGTATTTCTCTCTAGCCTCTTTAGCTTTTTAAAAAACACACAAACAAAAAAACCCACTCAGGCATATATAATCATTTACATCTCCAAAAGGCACATTCTGTAAGACTGCTCCTGGTCACCAGCTCTTAGTCCTTCTCTTCTTAGTCCATGAATCTAGAGTCCTCAGCCACTCCCCCTCTCCATGCCCCCATCTTTGGCGCTGCTGTTTCTCTGGGTAAGGTCCGCATTCTGCTTGTGCACTTCTCTCTTGATGGTCCTAGGGTCCTCTGTTTCTGGACTGTAAGATTAACCACTCCCCTTTTTTTGTTACAAAACTTCTACCTTTACAATTGTGACAGTTTGCAATTAGTCATGATAACAGTTATTCACTATTGAATCTTACAAATCTTATCCCAATCTCTTTTCACCAGACCCATCTAGACAAGATGACAGCTATTCAGTGAGGACTCTTTCTTTCCCCCCATACTCTTAAGATAAACTCCCTCTTGAAACCTTGTAAGCCAGTCACTTCGTGCCTTTATTGCCCCCTCATTTTAGGTAGCCAATGTCTAAGTTGACCGCTCCTACCCTGTGTACAGAGGGGATAGCATTGATACTTAATTTGGATACTCTTTCCCTCTCTGTTGGTATTTAGAGTAACTACAGCTCTGAGTATAGGTCAGGTTCATCAAATTGAAGCAATTTACCCTTGTGTCCTTTATCCAAAGAAAAAGAAAAAAGAAAAAAAATCCCCCCCCCGCAATTTTCCTCTAGTCGAATTCTGATTATCGAGCCATTGAGGCTAGGTCAAGTTTGGGTGTTCGTGTGCGTCTCCCCTCGCTTCATATCAACTGGATGCTTCACTCTCAGCTCTAGCCCTCTGGCTGAGTTTAGGGGTGATTTTTCAGGAGCAGATTGAGAGGCCTTTCTTCTGATGTGCTTCTGAGTAGGTCTGAATCATATAAACCTTTCACATTAATAGTTAAATACTTAGCCACATTTGTGTTTACTAGGGACTCCTGGTTTTGCAAAGTTTAGGATGACAACAGCAGAAGTTAAGCTAGACTGGGGAAAATTGGAGGAGCCGTGGCTTAAGCTAGGGGTGGGGGAATGTCTGGTCCGCAGGTCGTATGGTCGTGGTGGTGTGCCATGGAGTTGGTTCCAACTCTTAGTGACCCTGTATAGGGTTTCCGAGGCTGTAAATCTTTAAGGGAGCAGAAAGCCTTATCTGTCTCCCGCAGAATGACTGGTAGTTTTGAACTGTGGATTGTGAGATTAGCAGCCCGACTCATAACCACTATGCTACCAGAGCTCCTGCAGGTCATATAAGGCCCTGGAAATCATTGGGTCTGGCCCTGCCAGGCAACTGCAGTTCCAGCCATCCAAATATAACAGGTTAGTTTTTAAGTTGATTGTTTTGTATGGCCTGCAAATGTTGTTACAAATATCCAAGTGGCCCCTGACAGAGAAAAAGGTTCCCCATGCCCGGTAAGCAGTGGAATAATCTGCCAACTGCAGAACATGGTCTTGAATCCCAGTGAAGGTCCAGTTGGAGCAGATTAGCAACCTCAGGCCCGTGAACTGCCTGACGTTATGCTCCCCATCACTGATGCAATAGAGAGCCCTTATGCTTGAGATTAGGGTTGTCCCTCAAGGATAAAAGAAAAGAGAGTGTTGATTAAGATGGTCAGCTGCAGTGCAGTGAATTGTTCCTTGTATATCTTTTAGTCATTCTCAAACTCCCACTAAACCATTTGTTCCTGGTGGGTCTGTATAAGAGAAGGTGGGGAAAGATGCTGACAGGATTATATGATTCAGTTGTGAGTGATTGTTAACAGGGCTCATTTGATTGTAAAATTCAGTTTTGCCATCCTGCTAAGGATTAAACAAGCCACCTCAGTAGTGTGAGTGAGCAGTGTGTGCCTTTGCTTGGCTAAACAAACTTGCTTTCATTTGACCTCTGGTTCTTGGGATTGAGGCAGTACACAGAACTGATTCTCCAGCTTTGCAACTTTGTGAGTCAACAGCCAGATTTGGTGCGAGTGAGGAGAATCCTCCATGTCTGAACTACTTGTTTGTGACTTTGCCATGCTCCACAAACATTTGAGCCATTTCCTTGATGGTTTGTGAGTTCTGTGAGGCATTGCAGAACCTGAGAAGTAGGTGAGAATAACGAGGGAAGGAGTTGTGGTGGATATCAGAGATTATAGAGTGGTATAGCAAAGACTCCTGATGTGGAGCTGTAGGATCAGCACTGGGCTACGACCCACAAGGTTGGCAGTTCAACCCACCAGCTGCTCCTCAGAAACCCTATACAGGGTTGCTATGAGTCGGAACCAACTAGACAGTGCTTAACAACAACAACAACACAGCAAGGGGTCTCTGGGTGGGCTTGAACACCAACCTTTAGGTTAGCAGTAGAATGTGTTGACCATTTGTACTACCCATGTTACTTAGAATATAAATGTTAGTTATAAAAACATAGTAAGGATCTGTGAAACCCCTACTCAGTCCCAAAGTGAGCCTGCTGTCAATCTTACCCACATGCCCCTCTCCAACCTTCTACCCAACCACTGCACAGTCAACCCCCACGAGTTAACCAGTGTCCAGTGGGGTGTGCATCATGGGTCTAGCTATATTTAGGTGATTAATTGCTTAGTTTTGTTTTTGAGCTGTATAAAAATGATATGCTGTGTATTCTTATAGTACTTGCTTTTTTCACTCAACATCATATTTCTAAGGCTAAGCTACATTGTAGTTACAGCCCCAAGTTCAGTTCTTTTCACTGCTCTTGTATGATATTCGTGTAGTGAGCAAAAAATTGTAGTGAATTGCTCCATGCTTCTGGCTCTTGGTGTTTGAGACTTTTATTAAGAGCATTCTTTTAAGGCTTGTATCTTGTGATCTGTATGGTGTTTCAGTGGTACAACTCTCACCTACCTCGCGGGCCACTAGAGTTTTCTTCCTAGCCCAGTGTATCTACTGGAGGCTTGTGTGTGGCTATGACATAGAACCGGTTTCAGCAGTTTCCAGGGTCCCTGTGAGTTGGAGTCGTCTCAACGACATTTAGCAACAAAATGAATTGATTGCTGTGATTTTGCTGTTTTTGTGGTGTTGCTAGCTTCTTTATTCCACATAAATTTCTTTGCTGAGTTCATTTTGTGGATTTTCTTCATTGCTGGGTTTTTTTATTTTTTATTTTTTATTTTGATGTGGAGGTATATTAGTTTTCTTTGAGGTTGCCCTGTAATTAATGAATTGTTTCCCCATTTCCCCAAGTCTGTTTTATCTTGAAATATACTTGACTTCCTTGTCAGTCGAAAGTTCTGTATCTACATTATTCCCTCTTTTTGCTTTGTAGTTGACTTCATTATAAATTGATATCTCTGGTTCCCTGTTGACAGTCTTGGAGGTTTGTTTTATTTTAAATACTTCTATATCTGGATTGAGTTCTGAAGAATGTTGTCATATCTTACTCTCAGGTTATTGTCTGCTGTTGTTGGCTCTCAGTCCAAAGAACATTCTTTAGAATTTCTGTTTATCTGAAAATGTCCTAATTTCACGGTCAATATTTGAATCGTGGTGTGGTGCTGTAGGATAAGCACTGGACTTTTAACTGAAGCTCAGCATCTCAAACCCACTTTGGAAGCCCTATGTAATCCAGTATGAGTTGGAACCAACTGGATGATATTGAAGAACATCAACAATACTTGAGGGACAGTTTTATTAGGCATTTTTAAAATTTTTATTTTAGAGTTTTGTATGTGTCCTCCCATTGCCTTCTTGCCTGCATGGTTTCTGCTGAGAAATCAGAACTTAGTTTTCTTGGTTCTCCTTTATAGAAAATTTTTATTTTTCTCTAGTTGCTCTCAGGATATTTTCCTTGTCTTTGATTATGAATGTATTGGTGATTTTCTGTTGGGGGTCTATCCTGTTTGGGATTTGTTCAGCTTCTTGAATTGTTATCTTTTTGTCTTTCATGATGTTAGGGAAGTTTTCTTTCAGTAACTAGGACTATTTTCTCTGTGCTTTTTATTGTTTCTTCCTGTTCTGGAATTTTGATCACCCATAAGTTATTCCTCTTCACAGTGTCCCACATAACTCATAGGCTTTCTTCAGATTTTTTCATTATTTTCTCAGATGGTCCTTCTAGTATTGAGAGATTACTAGTATTGAGAGATTTGTCTTTAAGCTCACTAATTCAGACTTCCCTTGTTTTGTATCTACTCCTTTCCCCTTTCAGTGTATTGTCTATTTCTGAGATCTTAGTACTAATCTTCTGGATTTCTATTTGCAGTTTTGTATTGGTTCAGATTTCGCAATTATTTTGTCTATTTCTTCTTATAGTGTTTTCCTAAATTCTTCTAAAGTTTTTCTCTGTGTTCTCCTTTTTTTCTTCAATCTTTCTGTCAATCTGTTGAAGGTCCCTAAATTTGAATTTGGTCTCAGATAGCTCTATTACTTTTTCTTCCTCATAAACTTTTCTTGGATCTGCATCTCAGTCATTTATTTGAGCCATTCTCTCTTGTTTCTTCATGTGAGCTAAAATCTTCTGTTGTCTCTGAGACACTGGTGTCCTTGTATTTGTACTAAATTGATGGTTGTATGTTGGCGTGTTCTTTTAGGTTCTTACCAGCTGTTTCCTGATGGGTCTGATTTTTTCTGTTGACTGTTCATGTAGCTCAGTTTAGTGTGGGTTTGGCTGGTGGTGGCTGATGTCTGTTGTTGATCAGGTATTGGCTCTTTTCTACTAGATGGATCTGCAGAGGATATGGTGGTAGCTGAACTATATGGGCACAGTTGCTGTTTCCCATCAGGTGGGGCAAGAGAAGAAAGTACACACAGGGAAGCAAGACAAAACAATCAAGCAAGCAGATAACAGTGAAAACAGCATATAATAAAGGAGAAAAAGGAACCAAAATGGGCAAGAACAATAAAAAAGGATATAATATAACTACAAAGAGAAAAGTGGGACAGAAAAATAGAACTGTACAAGATAAAAATGTTGTTGTTGTTAAGTGCCATCGAGTCAGTTCTCACTCATAACAGCCCTGTATATGGTTTCTGAGATTTTGAATTTTCACAGGAGCAGAAAACCTCCTCTTTCTTCTGTGGAGTGGCTGGCAGGCTCAGTCCACAGACCTTGTAGTTTACAGTCCAGTGCTTATCTTGTAGAGTCACCATGCTCCCACAAGAGAAAAATAAGAGATGGTAAATAAAAGGAAGAGAAAAACAAACAAAAGCCAGAGAGAGAGAGAAGGTGAAAAGAGAAGGAGACTGAGAGTAGTAAAGAAAAATCAAGAGTGAAAAAGAAGGGAAAGGGTGAAAATGAGAAACAGAAGAAAAGAAGAAAAAAACAAAAGTGGAGATAGAAAGGTTAAAAATCCAGGAAAGGGAAAGAGGAAGAAAGAGAGGAAAGAATAAACAAACAAATACAATGAAATGTAGAGACTCCTGCCGGCTGAGGAACTTATTGAATGGGTGGAGGAGGGATGTGAGGGCTAAGTTCCCAGCCTTAGGTGGAGTTCCTATAGGCCTGTTGTTGTTAAGTGCTGTCCAGTTGGTTCCAATCCATCACGACCCTGTATAGGGTTTTTGAGGAGCAGCTGATGAACTTGAACCACCGACCTTGCAGTCTAGTGCATTAACCCACAGCACCACCACAGGACTCCTCTGTAGGCCTAGGTGTGGTCTGTGTTCAGGGTGCCCAATCCAGAAGTAATTGGTGGAGGTCCTTCAGGTTGCTAGTTTCAGTGTCTGTCAGAACCAGAGGGCAGCTGGGGGCAAGGTGCCTGATTATGAAGGCTCCTCTAGTCTAATTCTGGCCTGGAGGCTCTGTGGGTTCTACAGATCTACAGCAGGGCCTGCCTGAATCCAAAATAGTACAGTGTGCACCATCCTCACACTGGCTCAAACCACACAGCCTAGAACTCCTGGAGAGCAGCGTTTGCTGGCCTCAGCCTTCACCAGGAGAATGGGAAGCAAGGAGGAATCCCCCCTTTGCATTGTCCATGTGAATCTGCAGCATCAGACTGCCATCTGTCTGTCTTTCCAAAGCTGGTCGCAAAGGTTCAAGATGGCAGTATTGCATCTGACTATCAGTCTGTTCACTGGCCAGTCGCCTTTCACTGCCCCGGCTCAGCTTCTCCTCCCAGGAGGTCCTCAGTCACTTCTAACCTTACCTCTGAAGCTCAAGCTCCCAGGATTTTCCTGGGTTATGTTTCATTTGGTCTCCTGGGTCTGTATAGCTTGGGGAGTGAATTTTTCCATGGCTATTGTTGTTGTTGTTGTTAGGTGCCATCGAGTTGGCACCGACTCATAGCAACCCTATGCACAGCAGAATGAAACACTGCCACACTTGAGTCCATCGAAGCTTCCACTTGGCCAATCCATCTCATTGAGGGTTTTCCTCTTTTTCTCTGGTCCTCTACCTTACCAAACATGAGATCCTTCTCCAGCGACTGGTCCTTCCTGATAATATGTCTGAAGTATGAGAGACAAAGTTTGGGCATCCTGGCCTCCAAGGAGCACTCTGTCTACACTTCTTCCAAAACGGATCTATTGGTTCTTTTGGCAGTCCATGTGCTTTAAGTATTCTCCAACATCATAACTCAAAAGCATCAATTCTTCTACAGTCTTCCTTATTCACTGTCCAGCTTTGCATGTATATGAGGTTATTGAAAATACCATGTTCGAATAGAACATGGGAACACTGAATAGTTTAAAATTAAGAAAGGTGTGCAACAAGGTTGTATTCTTTCACCATACTTATTCAACCTGTATGGTGAGCAAATAATCCGAGAAGCTGGGATATATGAAGAAAAACATGGCATCAAAACTGGAGGAAGACTCATTAACAACCTTTGATATGCAGATGATATAACCTTGCTTGCTGAAAGTGAAGAGGACTTAAAACATGGCTATATATATATATTTGAACTGTAAGATTGGCTGTTCAAGTTCACCAACCGCTCCTCAGAAACCCTACACAGGGTCACTATGGATTGGAACCTACATGGTGGCACTTAACAACAACAACAAATATATATATTTATATGTTTATATATGTTGTTGTTGTTGTGATGTGCCATGGAGTCGGTTCCGACTCATAGCGACCCTACACAGGGTTTCCGAGGCTGTAAATCTTTACGGGAGCAGACCGCCTCATCTTTCTTCCGCAGAACTGCTGGTAGTTTCGAACTGCTGACCTTGCGGCTTGCAGCCCGATTCGTAACCACTATGCTACCAGAGCTGCTTATGTTTAAATATATATTTATATAAATATATATATATAAAATCAGCCTTTTTTTGTTGTTGTAAAAGCTTTGAGAGACTAGTCACAGACCATAAAATTCACCTACTTAAATTACACTATTCAATGCTGTTCAGTATTTCCACTTATGCAATTATCACTCCATCAACTGCAGAACATTTCCTCACCCTAAAAAGAAGCCCGTGTTCATCAGCAGTCACTACTCCTTCTGCTCCATCGCAAGACATGTCATTTGTGTAAAAATATGGAAATCTATTTTCTGTCATTACCAGTTTGCGTATCTCAATATTTCATATAAAAGGAATCATACAATATGTGTCTTGTGACTGGCTGCTTTCACATACCTTCATGCTTGTGGCATGCATTAGCACTTCATTCCATCATATCAGTACACCACCCTTTATTTATGTATTCAGCAGCTGATGGACATTTGAGTTCTTTCTAGTTTTTGCCTACTATAAATAATGCTACTGTTTTTGTTGTTATGTGCTGTGGATTTGGTTCTGACTCATAGCGACCCTGTACAGGGTTTCTGAGGCTGTAAATCTTTATGGGAGCAGAAAATCTTTCAACCTTAACCCTAATAACCCTAACCCTAACCCTCTTTCTCCCAAGGAGAAAGCTGGCATTTTCGTATGGCTGACCCTGAGGTTAGCAGCCCAATTCGCAACCACTACGCTACCAGAAATTTGGAAGACAACTGTCTGGCCGACTGATTGGAAAAGATCAATGTTTGTGCCCATTCCAAAGAGAGGTGACCCAACGGAATGCGGAAATCATCGGACAATCTCTTTGATATCTCAAGTGAGCAAAGTTTT
>NW_006408800.1:877080-930061 GCF_000296735.1 Chrysochloris asiatica | reverse complement strand
TCTGTGCGCATGTATAGTCGAACCCTCTGAGGATGGAGCTGGGGTGCCCACTAGCTCAGATACCCCTATCGTCACCAGAATGGATGTGCGCAGACAACAAACGACCAATGAACAGATACCAAAAGAAAATAATGTCCACACCTTTATCTCCGTGGTTCTGCTAGGAGTCTGTGGCCGCTCTGATCTCTCCCCCCAAATTGGTCTCACCCAAGATGGTGGCTCCTGGAACAGCTGAGCATCCCGAGCTAGAAAGCAATGGATTTCTTGCTTCTGCCACAAATTCCCCCAGCTGTAAGCCTTCCAACCTTCTAAATATTCCTTTATATGTGGTTCAGAGTTCTGGGATCATCCCCTGAGACTGCTTGGTTGGATATTCTGTGTTGTTGCTGGCGGAGCTCTTTACTACACTTCCACTCGATCCGCCATCTTGTTTGTTTTCTCTATTCAGATCCTTTTTGCATATCAAAATTTGGTTATTTCTCTTTTGATTATTATATATTTTGGGTAGAAGTCCCTTGTCTAATAAATGATTTGCAAAAATATGTTCTTTCACATTGAAGGTTATCCTTTTGCTTTCTTGATGGTATCCTTTGCAGCACACACACAACATATATCTCAGTGTGTTAATTATTAATAGAACCTGTTGCCCTCGAGTAGACTCTGAGTCACTGTGAGCCTATGTGGAACAGGATAGAACTGTGTTCTCTTCAGTCTCATTAGGCTGAGTTTGGGGAAGTGCGTTGCCAGGCCTTTCTTTCAGGGGAATATCTCTGGGGAGACTCTAATCTTTGACCTTTCAGTAGGCAGCCAAGTAGGGACTCCACATCAATTATACTTCTTTAGAAAAGGAAGTTTTCAGTGGCTTCTTTAGAGTTCACTTTGTACATTTATAACTGATCTAAGACCACCGTCAGCTGACATTTTGTGTCTCATGGAACATGTGCAGTGAGTGTCCCAGATGCTCCTTCTGATCCCTTTTGATGTCATTTGTTTCTTTCAGGAGTAGTGCTTCCTCTGTTCTTGTTTAGAAAATTCTTCCTTACCCCAAGGACAGAAAGATCTTATGAACTCAGTCAGGGTCGTAGCAAGCAGTGTGTGGCACCTTGGCCCTTGTTTGTAATGGCCTTATCCCATGGGCTCCCACTACACAGCGGAGACGTGAGACTAAAACTGGGAGGGGCCGGTGGTTCCACTGGACCCACCATGCAGTGGACCTGATTCTAGAAGCAGAATGAGAGTAGTGTTTACACCAAAGTTAGGATCAGTGACCGTTGTGCCATTTCATGTTCTGGGATTAGTACGTGTTCAGAAATACAAGCCACAATGCCATTCACAACACATAGAGACTCTGAGTAACTGCATTAATTGATGAGAATAAGTACAAAGGTATTGCACTTCCACTTCATACATACACAGGATTATTCCAAACAAAATGTGTTTAAACATGCTTCTGCAATGGTGGGAGACTGCAGACAAGTTTTCTTGGTAACACACTTATCTCAGTCTCATTAAGGCGCCTTCATAAAAAAAGGATACTTATTGTGCCATGGAAAAGGTTTTTTTTCACGTCAAGGCTAGTAATCAAATTTGTAACAAAACTCTAGTGGACATCTTCCCAAATCAGTGAAGCTTTGCAGGAAGTTTATGGGAATGCTTCTCCTCATAAAACAACAGTTTAAAAATAGATCAAGCATTTTAAGAAAATTCAGGAAGACCTCAAAAATGAGCCAAGAGAGGGAAGACTGTCAGCTTCAATGAATGAAGAAACTGGCTGAAGTCCAGAAACTTGTGGAAGAAGATCCTAGAATTACCACTGGTGTGATAGCTACTGAAGTTGGGATCCCACATGGTTTTGGCATTTTCAATTTTAACCAAACACCTTGGACTCAGCATTGGGTCAGTGTTTGCCAACTATTGTGCAAGATTAGCTAAAGTTGATCTCCCCATTAGTTGTTTAAGCCAAAGCAAAGCAGATGAAGACAATTTTATGGAACAAATCATAACTGGGGATGAATTTTGGATTTACTAATACAATCTTGGGAGCAAGATATCAGCTGAGTCAGTTAAATTCAAGGCAGAGAGGCCAGTTCAGAAGATTAGGAGAATTGTTTTTTGGGATTACAAAGAGGTAATCTGGATAGATTTTCTCACAGGACACAGGAGGTCCATAGAGATTTATCATAAAGAAGTTTTTAAGAAAATTAAAAGGAAAGTCATGCCAAGGAATTTTTCCATCACAATAATACACCTGCTCGTTCTTTGAGGGTAGCAGGGACTGTCCTATGAGAATTTTTAAGGAAACTTTTCCCCATCTACTCTATAGCCTTGATCTTGCCCCTTATATTTGTCACCCAAAGTCAAAGAACATGTAAAAGGAACATGATTTGAGTCCCTCAGGGGTGCCCAAATTGCTGTTTTGATGTAGTATAAATCAATGAATGCAGAATTCTTTAGCAAAAAGTTGTTGTTTTTATGTGCCATCGAGTTGGTACCGACTCATAGCGACCCCATGCACAGCAGAATGAAACACTGCCCAGTCCTGGGCCAACTTCACTATTGTTGCCACCCTTGAGTCCATCAACACTGCCACTTGGCCAGTCCATCTCTCTGGGGGTCTTCCTCTCCTTCTCTGACCCTCCATCTTACAAAACATGATATCCTTCTCCAGTGACTGGTCCCTCCCAACAACATGTCCGAAATATGAGAGATGAAGCTTGACCATCCTGGCATCCAAGGAGCACACTGGTTGCACCCTGGTTTGTTGTTGTTGTTAGGTGCCATCAAGGCAATACTGACCCATAGCGACCTTATGCACATCAGAATGATACACTGCCCGGTCTTGGACCAACCTCACTACTGTTGCCACGCTTGAGTCCATCAATGCTGCCACTTGGCCAATCCATCTCATTGGGGGGCTTCCTCTTTTTCTCCGACCCTCCATCTTACCAAACATGATATCCTTCTCCAGGAACCCGTCCCTCCTGACAATATGTATGAAGTATGAGAGACTAAGTCTGGCCATCTTGGCCTTCAAGGAGCACTCTGGCTGCACTTCTTCCAAAACGGATCTATTGGTTCTTTTGGCAACCCTTGGCACGTTCAATATTCTCCTTCAACACTATAACTCAAAAACATCAATTCTTCTACACTCTTCCTTATTCATTGTCCAGCTTTTGCATGCATATGAGGTTATCAAAAATATCATGGTTTGGGTCAGGCACACTTAAGTCCTCAAGCTGACATCTTTGCTCAACACTTTAAAAAGGTCTTGTGCAGCAGATTTGCCTAATGCAATACGTCCTTTGATTTCTTGACTGCTGCTTCCATGAGTGTTGATAGTTGATCCAAGAAGAATGAAGTCCTTGGCTACTTGAATCTTTTCTTTCTTGATAAGAATGTTGTTTATTGGTGCAGTGGTGAGGACTTTTGTTTTCTTTACATTGGGATGTAATCCATACCAAAGGTTGTGCTCTTTGATCTTCATCAGTAAATGTTTTAAGTCCTCTTGACTTTCAGCAAGCATATCACATGTTGTTGATGAGTCTTTCTCCAATCCTGATACCACATTTTTCTTCATATAACCCTGCTTCTCGGATGCTTTGCTCAGCATACAGTTTGAGTAAGTATGGTGAAAAATAAACATTGTCACACACATTTTTAAATTTTAAACCATTCAGTGTTCCAATGTTCTTTTCAAACAACTGCCTCTTGGTCCAGGTACAGTTCCTCATGAGCACAATTAAGAGTTCTGGAATACTCATACTTCACAATGTTGTTCATAGCTTGTCACGATCCACATAATCGATATCATACATGAAGAAAGCAATTGTGTAGTCAATAAAGCACAGGCAAGCGTCTTTCTGATATTCTCTGCTTTCAGCCAAGATCCAATGGACATCAGCAATAATATCCCTCATTCCATGGCCTCTTCTGAATCCGGCTTGAACCTCTGGAAGTTCTCTGTCAGTATATGATTGTAACGGTTTCTGTATTACCTTTAGCAAAACTTTACTCACATGGGATATCAAAGAGATTGTCCAATGATTTCTGCATTCCATTGGGTCACCTCTCTTTGGAATGGGCACAAATACGGATCTCTTCCAATCACCTTGCAAGAAAGCTGTCTTCCAAATTTCTTGGCAGAGATAAGTGAATGCCTCCTGTGCCACTTCACTTTCTTGAAAGATTTCAATTTTTTATTCCATCAATTCCTGGTGCCTTATTCTTTGCCAATTCCTTCAGTGCACCTTGGACTTACTTCCTCCTTCAGTATCATTGGCTCTTGATCATACGCTACCTCTGCAAACGGTTGTACATGAACCATTTCCTTTTGGTACAGTGACTCTGTGTATTCCTTCCATCTTCTCTTGATGCTTTCTACATCATTAAATAATTTGCCCAGAGAATAATGAAAGTCGAGGCTTGATTTTTTTCTTCCATTCCCCCAACTTGAGATATGCTGAGAGTGGTCTTCCTTTTTGGTTTTCTGACTCCAGGTCTTTGCACATTTTGTTGTAATATTTGGCTTTATCTTCTCAAGCTGATCTTTGAAATTTTCTGTTTAGCTTTTGGACCTCCTCATTTCTTGCATTTGCTTTAGCATCTTTATGCTGGAGAGCAATTTCCAGTGTCTCTTCTGGCATCCATCTTGACCTTTTCCTTCTTTCTTTTCTTCTCAATGACTTTTTGCTTTCTTCATGTACAATGTTTTTGATGTCATCCTTCAACTCTTCGGGTCTTCGATCTTTAGTGTTTAATGTATCAAATCTGTTCTTCAGATGATCTCTAAATTCAGGGGAGGATATATTCAAAGTCATATTTTGGCTCTCATGGACTTGTTTTCATTTTCTTAGGTTTTAGTTTGAATTTGCATATGAGTAATTGATGGTCTGTTCCACGGTCTGCCCCTGGCCTTGTTTTCACTGATGATATGGAACTTTTTCACTGTCTCTTTCTGCAGATGTAGTCAATTTGATTTCTGTGTATTCCATCTGGTGAGATCCATGTGTATAGTCGTCTCTTACGCTGTTTAAAGAAGGCATTTGAAATTAACAAATCATTGGTTTTACAGAATTCTATCAAGCCACCACTCGTATGTCAGTTTGTCATACTGTGGTGGCTTGTGCGTTGCTGTGATTCTGAAAGCTATGCCACCGGTATTTTAAATACCAGCTGGGTCACCCATGGTGGACAGGTTTCAGATGATCTTCCAGATGAAGACAGACTAGGAAGGAGTGATGAACTATTTCCGAATATTTAGTCACTGAAAACTTTATGAATAACAGAGAAACACTGTCAGATATAGTGCCGTAAAATGAGCCCCTCAGGTTTGAAGGCATTCAAAATGCGACTGGGGAAGAGCTGCCTCCTCAAAGTAGAGTTGACTGTGATGAAGTGAATGGAGTAGAGCCCGTGGAAGGAAAGCCCATGGGATCTTCATTTGTTGATGGTGCACAACTCAAAATGAAGAGAAACAGCTGTAAACATCCATTGAAAATCAGAACATGGAATCTATGAAGTATGAATCTGGGAAAATTGCAAGTTGTCAAAAAATGAAATGGAACGCATAAACATCAATATCTTAGGCATTAGTGAGCTAAAATGGACTGGTATTGGCTGTCTTGAATCTGACAACCACATGGTTTACTATGCAGGGAGTGATAAATTGAAAAGGAATGGTGTTGCATTTATTGTCAAAAAGAACATATCCAGATCAGTCATGAGGTACAACGCTGTCTGTGATAGGATAATATCCATGCGCCTACAGGGAAGCCCAGTTAATGCCACTATTATTCAAATTTATGCATCAACCACTAAAGCCAGTGAGGATGAAATAGAAGAATTCTACCAACTTCTTTAATGTGAAATCGATCAAACATGCAATCAAGATGTATTGATTATTACTGGTGATTGGAATGCAAAGGTTGGGAGCAAAGAGGAAGGATCAGTAGTTGCAAACTATGGCCTTAGTGATAGAAATGAAGCTAGAGAACACATGATAGAATTCTGTACCCTGATTGTTGTTGTTGTTGTTGTGAAGTGCCATTGAGTCGGTGCCGACCCATAGCGACCCTCTATAGGAATTCCGAGGAGCAGCTGGTGAGCTTCAGCCACTGACCTTGCAATTCAAACGGCTTTGCAGTCTGGCGCATTAACCCACAGCGCCACACCAGGACTCTGCACCCTGGTTAGAGAGTTGGAAATACTGCTTTCAGAAGTGTATAGACTTAAATGGAGAATATGTTGAGAAACAAATGGTCCATAAAGAAGGAAAAAGGTAGCAAACCCTAATAATTCTACTCTTCAAAGAAGCCAGGCCATAGGGTGACTCTCAAACTATGTGTAGTCCTTGGACACATTTTATTTTTATCAGAATACTTTTAGAAAATTGGCATTGCTATCACTGTTTAAACATTGGGAAATTTCCGTTTATCTTGAAAAAACGGGAAGAACTGGTCACTTTCCTACCTGGCCACAGAGAGAGTGAAAACACAGCCTATCCCTTCTAGTTAGGCAGCCTTCCTGTTCCCATCCCCATCATTCCCTGACAGCTTTGCCCACAGGTGTCACCCAACTGACTCCTTGAAGGCATTTGGGCTAGTGAGCCCAGTTTGGCATAATGTTGGAAACCCTTTTAACAGGTTGACCCAAGGGCATATAACAGGGAGACATCCAGATGACGTCTACTCACTCATTCAGTGACATCTGATAGGAAGAGGTTTGGTGGTGATGATTATGTGCCATGGAGTCCATTCCGACTCATAGCGACCCTGCATATGGGTTTCCAAGGCTATAAATCTTTACAGGAACAGAAAGCCTCATCTTTCTCCTGCGGAACTGCTGGTAGTTTCAAATTGCTGACCTTGAGGTCAGCAGCCCAGCTTGTAACTACTACATTACCTTGGAAGAAGGTTGGGTGAGCCTTAATTTTCTGGTGCTACTATAACACAACAGGAACTCTGGTAGCATAGTGGTTATGAATCGGGCTGAACCTCAGGGTCAGCAGTTTGAAACTATCAGCTGTTCCTCAGGGGAAAGATGAGGCTTTCTGCTCCCATAATGATTTACAGCCTTGGAAACCCTGTACAAGGTCACTATGAGTCGGAACTGACTCCACGGCACATAACAACAACAACTATAACAGAAGTATCGTAAGTGGATGACTTTAAGCAGTTTATTTTCTTACAGCTCTGAGGGGAAGTCTTTCTCTGTTGGCTCTGGGGGGAGGTCTTTCTTTGTTTTTAGCTTTCGTTCTTCTGTTTCTTGTGGATTTTATGTGGCAGTCTTCAAGTGTTCCTGTGTATGCTTCTGCAGCTAATTGTCCATTTTATAGCTCAAAAGTGATTGGTTTAAGACACACGCTATACTTCTATGATCTAATTAAGTTAGCAAACAAAACCCTATTCTCAAAAAACAATTACATGCATAGGTATTGTTGTTCATTGTCAAGTGTCATTGTCTCATAGGGACCCTGCATAGGGTTTCTAAGGAGTGGCTAGTGGGTTTGAGGACTCTTGGTGTGGTATTGTAGGATCAGACTGGACTGCAAACCACAAGGTCAGCTGTTCAAACCTACAATCTGCTCCTCGGAAACTTTATACATGGTTGCTATGAGTTGGAATCCACCCAATGGCACTTAACAAATTAACAACAGTGGGTTTGAACTGCCAACCTTGTGATCAGCAGTCCACTTAAGATTTTCAACAGATATTTTTTTGAGCATGAGGCTCAATTCTATAATTGTGGGGAAAGGTGAATATTCTGGTTCATTCTTGGGAGGAGCAGACAGCATCCATGTCATGTCCACACTGGGGGACACCAAACACCCCAGTGGATGAAGGACAACCTCTGTCTTGGTCCTCTAGTGCTGTTAACAAAAATACCACAAACTGGGCAGCTGGAGGCTATAAATCCAAACCAGGTTCTCAACCTGCCAGTCCCATCCTTGTCAGTGGTGATGGTGGTGCTGTGCCGTGGAGTCGGTTCCGACTCACAGCGACTCTGCACAGGGTTTCTGAGGCTGTAAATCTTTATGGGAGCAGAAAGCCTCATCTTACTTCCACAAAACAGCTGGTAGTTTTGAACTGCTGACCTTGAGGTTAGCAGACCGTCTCGTAACTACTAGGCTCACTACCAGAGCTCACTACCAGGCATTCCTTGACTTAATAGACGATCCTCATATGGAGTTCGTCTTCCCTATAGGTGCATGTAAGGAGCTCTGGTAGCATAGTGGTTATAAATCGGGCTGCGAATCACAGCTGTTCTGTGGGAAAAAGATGATGCTTTCTGCTCCCGTAAAGATTTATAGCCTCGGAAACCCTGTACAGGGTCACTATGAGTTGGAACTGACTCTACGGCACACAACAACAACATAGGTGCATGTGTGTCTGTGTCTAAAAAAAACACCCCAACAAAACTCAAACCTATTGTTGATTTCAACTCACAGTGGCCGGGTGTCTGTTATAGTGATTAAGGTTAGGATATCCTGCTCATTGGGTGACCTCAACTGATACATTGATAACATTATATAAGATTGCAATATGGAAGGTGATCACATTGTATGGATTACATGTAGAAAATCATTCTATTCTATTAAATTATATTTCTAGTCTATTAAATTATATTTCATTATATTATTGTGTTATACTTCATTATATTACTAAGAGCAGCAAGGTCGGCAGTTCAAATTCACCACCACTCCTTGGAAACTCTATACAGTGTCTCTGTGAGTTGGAACTGCCGTGATGGCACTTCACAACAACAACAATATTACGTGTAAAGTCATCACATTGTATTATATTACATCATATTCCACACAAAACCAAACCCAGTATTGTCAGGTGGATTCTGACACACAGCAGCTTATAGAACCAAGTAGAACTAACCTCTCTGCAGGGTTTCCAAGGCTGCGATCTTAATGGACACAGACTGCCACTCCTGTGAGCAGCTGGTGGGATTGAACCACTGTCCTTTTGACTCTCAGCTGAGTGCTTAGCCATTGAGCCACCAGACCTCCTTATCCACAGATCAGGGTTAGGGCTCTAATGCATATTTGGGGGAGGACACAGTTCAGGCCAGACCAGCTCCTAAAACCTTTGAGACAGAGTGTGTGGCCATGTGTAGGGCATTGGTTAACAGATTGCTAGACTCTGCTTTGCCTATATGGTTGGGATGTTTTTAATATGAGATCTGTGCATGGGAAGGAGTCTTGGTAGTTAGTGGGTTATGAGTCAGGCTCCTAACTGCAAGGTCAGCAGTTTGAATCTACTAGCCGTTGCTTGGGAGAAAGATGCACTTTTTTGCTCCTGTACATATTTATAGCCTTGGAAACCCTATACAAGGTTGCTGTGAATTGGAACCGACCCCATGGCCCACAGTCACCACCACCATCTTTATATAGGAGTGCATATATGGTGCTTTAGGATAAGCACTGGACTGCTAAATGCAAAGTTGGCAGTTCAGACCCACCATCTGCTCATGGGAAACACTATACAAGGTCACTGTGAGTCAGAACTGACTTGCTGGCACTTCACAACAGACATGTGTTTGTGTTGTTGGAAATGCTAGTCCTCTGCTCTGGTAAGTCGGGAATAACAGTCAGAGGGGCTTCACAGAACTGAATGAGCATCTTGTCAGTTGCTGCTGGTTTGTTTTCAGAGACTTGTGAACACAAATGATGATGAAGGAGGAATTTATTTTGCAGAATCAGAGGTCTAGGACTTAAAAGTATTTCAGCCTGCAATTGGTCGTTTACTGCATCTCATTTTATAAGAGTTTTTTTTAAAATAAAAGGGTCAAGAAAGAAGCTATTTTGGATCTAAAAATTCCTGTGAATGGGCAGAGATGGTCGACCCTCCCTTGCCGTGGAGTGGGTGTGGTAAGAGCGGCTTGTGTGCCATTCTGGGATCACAAGAGGCTGTAAGGAGTACACGCACTTCCACACCCAGGGACTTGCAGGCCTGGACAGCAGCCTGGTAGTTTTTATATTAGCCATTTTGGTTCTTTATAGGTGCAATTATTGTCTACACAGGGAGACTGATTTAACAAAAAAACAAAAGTGCATTATTTTTGTTCTAATTGAAAACAAAGAGCAAATTGTTGTTGTTAAATGCCGTCACGTCAGTTCTGACCCATAGCTACCCTGTATAGGGTTTCCAAGGAGCAGCTGGCAAGCTTGAAGCATCAACTTTGAGGTTCAAACCAACTTTGCAGTCTAGCGCTTTAACCCACAGTGCCACACCAGGACTCCAGAGGGCAAAGGGCAAATAGGACTTGCTTTATGGAAATTGTATTTGCAATCAAGCTTTGTTGCAATCTTGCCTTTCTTCATTGAGGTATGTGCATATTCCGTTCTTAAGAAAGATTCAAGTAAAGTTGCCTTTGAGGGTGGTGCACTGTGAGTCAGGCTGTTCCAGCCATTTCATGCATGTGCCTCATTTACCTTCACAGCAAACATGGTGTATTTGTGCGTGTGACACTCTTATCTCTTGCATGAAAAGGAAATTGAGGAATATCTTCGTTTCTGTGGGCTGCTGTAACAGAAAGCCAACGTGTGAGTGACTGATTAAGAACAAAAATTAAAATTTATTGTCTCACAGTTCTGGGGGCTAGGAGTCCAAATCAGGCTATCAACCATGTCAATTCCTTCTAAGGACCGTGAAAGGGAACAGGTCCTGTTCAGCTCTTCCAGCTCCTGGTAGCTCTAGGCATTGCTTCCAGCTCTGGGGCCAGTTGGTATCTGTCCTTCCTCTGTCTCCCTCTCTCTGCATCTCTTCTATTTTATAAGGACACTACTCAGCTGGGACTAGGACCCACACTAATAGAGTAGGGAAGTCAGTCCTGGTGTGGCCCAGTAGTATAAGCACCAGACCACAAGGTTGGGGGTTCAAGCCCACCAGCTGCTCCTCAGAAACTGTATATAGGGTCGCTGTAAGTTGGACCCAACTCAGTCATACTTAACAGCAATGCAGTGTGACTCATGGTAATCTCAATGATAATCTCTTCAAAGACTATCTCCAAACAGGCACAGGGGTTAGGGCTTCAGCATATTTTTCAGGAGACAAAATTCAATCCAACAAGTAACTTGCCTAGAATGTCTTTCTAAGTGGACATTGGAGCTGGAATTCAGATTCCCACAGCCTAGTTCCAAGACCCAAGATCAGGGGCTCTATCCTGTAGCAATGACCCCCACTGTTGGTGGAAGGTGATGTTTGGTTTCTCTGCATTTCCTTCTCTTTGCCCAGCCTTCCAGAGTCCTGGTGTGGCACTGCGGGTTAATGCTCTGAATTGCAGAGTCAGTTTGGACTGCAAGGTCGGCAGTTCAAGCTTACCAGCTGCTCCCGGAAACCCTATGGGTCGGTACTGACTCAATGGCAACAAACCAGCCTTCCATCCTCACTGAGGGTGTGAGGGTGTTTTCCGTCTGATCCCATTTTCCCTTGAAAGCCCAGGTAGAAAAGATGTTCTCTTCATCCTCTGACTTTAGCATCTGAAAATCCAAATGCCTGCTTTTCTCTCTACATTTTAGGATGTACTTTGGCAGGTTGTTTGTCCATGGTACACCCACCCCCTGAACACTAGTTAAGCAGGATGACTTCCTTTGCATGTCCTCTGGCAGCCAAAAGCCAATTGGCATCGAGTCAATTCCCAATTTATAGCAACCCCATGTGTGTCAGCTTAGAACTAATCTCCAAAGAGTTTTCAGTGGTGAATTTTTCAGAAGTAAGTTGTCAGGCTTTTTTCCAAGAGTGGACTCAAACCACCAGCCTTTTAGTTAGCAAGTGAGTGCGTAACTGTCTTGCTTGCAGAGACTCTGCCAGTAGCCAAGGGGCACTGTCATCTTGCTTTGTGGTGACCACACTTAGGGCCTCATTCCTGGAGACAGACCCAGAACCCACAGGTCTCTGCTGGGACTCTCAGTGGATGGGAGCAGCTGTTCACATACTTGTTGAATGAATGAACACGCGAATGAGCAAAGCCTGCAGAGACCTGGGGGGCTTAAGAAAACCCAGACATGGATCCAAGGTGAAAGAGGCAGGAATTCTTAATATTCCCTAGGGGTCCAGGTGGGTGTTGACACCAGTAAGTGCTTAGAAGGTGACCACAGATGGATGCTGATAATCACGGATGGAGGTGATGAGACGGGAGAAAGACTGGAAGGAATTGCTTCCTCCTACACATCTTCCAAGCAATAATTTCTCATCTGAAGGTTTGCTATGAGTATGAAATTTCTGCTGAAGTAATTTATTAGCAAATATTCTATAACACTTTGAATGTTAGAGTAAAGGGAAAGAAAAGCTAGGCCAGTCCTCACTTGTGACAGTAAACACAGGTTGTGAGAGGCAGAGACAGGCCTGGGACCTACACACCAAGAAAAGCACACCAGCTTGCACAAATAAGTCTCCGTACTAAGATGGCTAACAGGAAAATAATTGCACGCAGCTCTGTTTTGAATTTGCAAACCAAAATGTGCTTTTTTGCATCAGGAAGGAGTGTCTCTTGATAAGATCATGACAGCTGCCTCATCAGTAACTTCTTCACTTTTAATTACTGGCATGGGATTGACTCAGAAGCAGAATGACAGCATTTGTTTCTCTCTACATCCATTTTTAATTGGTGTTTTGAGTATGGGCATTCATAGAGTGGGATTAAAGTTTTCTGTATCTTCACAAACTGTGAGCTACCTGTCTCTACAGGACAAGTGCCCTGAGGTCAGCCAAGGGAGCTGGCTGGCTTACTAGGCCAGCTGGTCAGCAGACTTTCAAGGCTGAAGCTTGGGATGAGTCTTGAGACAAAAGGAAGCTGTGTTTTCAACTGGGTTTTGCTGTTACTGTCAGCTGGGAGCCATGGGTTAAGATGAGCTCAGGGGAATTTTGTTGTCTTCAAAAGTAGGTCCGCTCTTCCTGCTTCCTTTTTCTTCTCCCTTTAAGAAAAACCACATATTAGAATGGGACCCAGGAGGGACCCAAACCGGGCAACAGTTTTTTACTCTCTTCCCTCCTTCACTCCTTCTCCCTTTCAGGCCTCCACATGCCAGTGTCCCCAGCCAGGCCTCCAGCATCCTAAGTGACGCAGGAGAGGCATCAACTGTAGGAACTGGGGATAGAATGTAGAGAAGGTATTTACTTTGAAAAGAACATTTTGAAGATTAATTTCTCCATATATCTTTTAATTTCCCTTAAGACAATTAGCATCAAGTGAGTATATTTTAGTTATTGAAGTATGAACTTCAAACATTTCTTTCAAAAGGACTGGAATCTTGTTCTAAACTTTGCAGCCTCCTCTGACACAACCTTCCTCAGTTAAGTAGCTCCAGGCCTGCAGCCCAGAGCCGCCTTTCTGGGAAGCCTGTGAGGGGGCTGGCAGGAGGTACTTGGGGCCTTAACTTGTTTTCATGGGTGCTCAGGTGGCTGTGTTCTCAGATCAGCAGGGTGACTAGCTGTTCCCAGCTAGTTGTTCCCAGCCAGTAAAGCTCGAGAGGATGAGATCACGGGTGCTACTTGCTGAGAACAAACCGGGCTGTGGCAGTTTCTCTTCCCTGCTACAGCTTCCAGATGAGACTTGCATGAGAATTGGGCTGTTCCCCTACTCTTCCAGTGCTCAGAAGGAAAAAAAATAAACAGTGGGCTGCCAAGAAAAGCAACAACAAAAACAGTTGCCATCATTAGACACTAGCCCATGGTGACCTCATGAGTGCCCGCCCCTTAGAACTGTGCTCCATAGGCTTTTCAGTGGCTGATTTTGTTTTTTTTTTTATTAGATCACCAGGCACTGCGTGGTGGACTTGAACCTCCAACCTTTTGGTTCACAGCTGAATGCATTAACCATTTGTACCATCTTGTTGCTGCTGCTGTTGTTGGTTGCTGTCAACTTGTGGTGACCATTGTGTACAGGGTAGAACTGCTTCATAGCTTTTTCAAGGTTGTAACCTTTCAGAAGTAGACTAACAGGTCTGTCTTCTGAGATCTTCTGGTGGGTACAGACTACTAACCTTTTGACTGGTAGTCAAGTCCTTAACCCTTTGTACCACCCATGGACTTCACCTAGATTAGGCAACATCTGAACCAAAAGTCTAGATCCCAGTAGCAAAGACCACACAGGCTTCTTACTGGCCTGCAAGCAGGTCTTAAGAAGGCTGCATGGTGGTGTGGCAGTTTTTAATTAGTTGCTGGTGTTTCAATATGGAGAGAACTGGTATGAACAAGTACTGGACTGCAAAGTTGTCCAGTTGAATTGAAAGGTCAGCGGTTCAAACTCAACTAGGTGCTCTTTGGAAACCCTGTACAGGTTTACCATGAGTCAGAACCAATTCGTTGGCACTTAACAACAAAGAAGATCTCAGGAGTTGGTGAGACTTTCCAAGCTCATGGATTGGAAAATGTAATATAGTCAAGATGTTAACACTACCCAAAGCAATTTAAACATACAACACAATCCCAATGAAAATTCCAACATTCTTTACAGAAATGGAAATAGAAACCCTCATTTTTACATGGAAATACAAGAGGACTCAGGTAGCCAAAGCAATTTTGAAGATGAACAAAATATGAGACTTTTTACTTCCTGGCTTCAAACCTTCTGACACCGCCACAGTAATAAAAAACAGCCGGATACTAGTTTAACAACAGGCACATAGACCAATGGAATAGAATTGAAAATGCAGAAACACTTAGGGTTAAATGATTTTCAACAAGGGAGGCAAATCTATTAAATGGGGGAAGGAACAGCCTCTTGAACAAATGGTGCTAGCAAAACTGAATTTCCTCACGTAGAAAAAGGAAACGTGATCCAAACTTCACATTCTACACAAAAACTTATTAAAAGTGGATCAAAGACCTAAATAATAAATCTAAAACCATAAAATTCTTGGAAGAAAATAAGGAGCAAAGATTTGTGACCTCATTTTTTTCAACGATAGATTATCAAACAGAGCCACAAATGCATAAGCAACAGAAAACAAAATAGACACAGGGAAGTTAAGTATGTAGGCTCATCAAAAGACAATCAAGTAAGTGAAAGGCAATTTACAGACCAGGAAAGAAAAAAAATAAAAAAGCTTTGGAAACAATATATCTGATAAAACCCAAACCTAAAACCCATTAGCATCAGTTGATTCCAACTCATAGTAACCCCGTAGGGTTTCTGAGGCAGTCATCTTTATGGAAGCTTTCTCCTACAGAGCCATTGATAGGTTCAAACTGGCGACCTTTTGGCTAGTAGCTGAGTGCTTTAACAACTCTACCACTAGGACTCATAACATCCAATATCTGCAATACATCATAGAAAACATCTCAAATTTTACAGCAGAAATACAAATAATGCCTCCCAAATGGGTCAAAGGACCTGAACAGACACTTTACCACAGAGTATCTCCAAATGTACAAGAGACACATGAAAAGATTGTTCAATGTCATTAGCCATCAGAAATGCAAATCCAAACCACAATGAGATACCTTTTCACTCTCACTAGACTAGCTAGGATTCCTGGCATGGCGCTGTAGGATCAGCACTGAACTGCAAACCACAATGTTGGCTATTCAAAGCTGCAGCTGTTCTTCAGAGACCCTATACAGAGAAAATAACAAGAGAAAATAACAAGTGTTGGAGATGGTGTGGAGAAATTGGAGTCATCGTCCATTGCAGATGGGACTGCAGAATGGTATACCCTTGTGAAGAATGGTCTGGCAGTTCCTCAAAGAATGAACTGACATACGCCCTAGGAATATAATAGAAATGACACAAGCAAACGTATGCACATCTGTGTTCATTGCATCCTAATTTATAATAACAATACCAAAAAGTGGAAACAACTTAAGTGCCCATTGATGGCTGCATGGATAATTTGTGGTAGTTGCAATGGTGGTGTGCTGTGAAGTTGGTTCCGACTCATAGCAACCGTGCACAGGGTTTCCAAGGCTGTAAATCTTTACGGGAGTACAAAGCCTCATCTTTCTTCAGCAGAACAGCTGTGACTTTGCGGTTCACAGCCTGACTCACAATATATCCTTAGTTTGCGATACACACATACATACAATAAAGAAATTATTGTGATATGTGAATATAGAGGACTTTAAATTGAGTGAAATTAAGTCAATTCAAAATGCAAATATATGTTCTTGCTTTTATGAAATGACATGAAATTAATGTTTGTTAGTGGTTACCCAAGGGTGGGGCAGGAGACTGGTAGAAGAGGGAGAAGTACTCCCTAGGTGGTGATTTTGTGCGCTGGAGTTGGTTCCGACTCATAGCAACCCTGTACAGGGTTTCTGAGGCTGTAAATCTTTGCAGGAGCAGAAAGCCTCATCTTTCTCCTGTGGAATGGCTGGTAGATTTGAACTGCTGACCCTCAGGTTAGCAGCTGGATTTGTAATCACTACACTACCAGAGTGGTGGTTAAGTGCCTTTGAGTTGATGAAAACTCGTAGCGAATCTGTATAAATCTTCACAAGACCAGAAAGCCACATCTTTTTCCCATAGAGTGGCTGGTGGGCTCAAACCCCCAACCTTGTGGTTAGCAGTTCTGTGCTTATCTTACAGTGCCACCAGCACTCCCATTCCCTAAGTTGTCATTGTTGTTGTTAAGTGCCATTGAGTCAGTTCCTACTCATGGCGACCCTGAACTTGCAGTTCAAATGGCTTTGCAGTCTGGCGCATTAACTCACAGCGCCACACCAGGACTCCATTCCCTAAGTATTCGACAATTTTTGTTGATAGCGATGGGAAATATGGCATTGAATAGGCGTGAAGTTTGCGCAGCATGACTGTGTGGTGATGTCACTAGACTGTACGAAGGGGAACAGTGGGGAAATGCTAGGTTACATATGGTTTTGCAACAATAACAAACCCCAATTCCAGAAAAAAAAATGGCTGGGGGACTACAGATGCTGATATTAATTAATTAGAAATAATCAAAGCACAAATTTTCATTTGTGGTTTTAGGACTAGGGTCTCATGGGACAATCCAGTCAGTTGGTATAATATAGTTCTTAAAGTTTATTTTCTACCTCCCAGTATGGTGAGTAGTGTTTGGGATTTAAAAGCTTACGAGTGGCTATCTAAGATACAACTACATATTGATCTTTATTCATCTGGAACAAAAATGAAAGCTAGAAACAAGGCTCCTAGAAGGACTGGATTACAAGACTCACTGCCTCCTCCACCTTGAGAGCAGAATGAGATGGTGACTGGACACCACTACTGAGTGTTCTGATCTGGAAGGAAATAGACGAATCCTGATAAAAAGGGAGGACAGTGTGGACTAGAACTTTAAACTCTGAAAGAATCCAGACTTAATGGACCTGTTGAGGCTGGAAGAGTCCCTGGGACTATGGCTCTGAGCTGCTTAAATTAAACCCTCCCTGAAGTCACCTTTACATAAGACTAGATTGTTACCCTTGAGAAATGTGTTACTGGGGGCGGGGGGGGGGGATTGTTAAAAAACCAAAGGATCAACAGTGTTTTTGAATGCATTGATGAGAAGGTTGTGGGGCTGGGAGATTAAGAAAATGGAAGTAAGAGAACTCTAACAAAAATAAGGAGAATATTGACACAATGTGAAGAAAATAACCAATGCCAGTGATCATTGTGTCTAGAAACCAGAATGGGAACAGGTTTCATTGTGTATATTTTCACCAACAATAAAATGTTTTTAAATTAAAAAACAAAATTCATTGTCCCACTAAAAAAAATCAGTGGAGACAAATAAAAGATGTTTAATTAAAAATTTAAAAAACTAAAACATGGGAGAGCTCTGGTATAATCTGAGTGTTGGCTTCTCTTGACAAGCTCAGGTCTGTCTATGCTGGAGTCCTCAAGTCCCATGGTCCTCAGTCATCTTGGGATCCCAGCCTGGGTTCTGTAGTTGTTGGGTACTCCTCCCAAATGGAGAGACCAAGCTGTCTTAGGGCATTTATTGTGCGGCAGGCACATGCCAATCACACCCATTCCCACTATCAGATCAGCACACTGGGGCAGCCTTGAGGGCAATGGAGGGAGGGACAGACACCCCACCTGAGACTGGGGGAGCTCGGGCTGCAGGCACTCAGCCTCTGAAAAGTGGCAGCCTCTGGAACCTGGGCCAGGCCTCAAGCAGCCTTCCCACCCCAGAGGTCATCTGCCCTTGTGAGAAAGCAATTGTTTTGCTGTCTCTTTCCTAGGACCCACTGTGTCAGCTTTGGTGAGAGGAAGAAATGGCATTACTCTAAGGGCCAGTCTGCCATTTGCAACATGGAGTTAGAGGGAAGACCTTCTAAAAGAAGGGTTGTAGGATTTGAAGCAGTTCAAGTTTTGTTTTCAGTTCTGGACCATAAATGATTCAAGCTTTATTTGGAAAGGAAGATCTGGTTACATTGTTTTGTTGCAATTTTTAAAACTCTTTGTTTCTTAAATTTTGAAATAATGATAAAGCTATGGAAAAATTGGATAGTACAAAACTCTTTTCATGAAGTATTTGAGAATAAGTTGCAGACCTGATATGTCACCTCTAATACTTCATTCATTGTGTATTTCATGTAAACAAGAACAGTCTCTATAGGGCTACAGCTTAAAGATCAGAATGAGGAAATTAACAATGCTGTCATCTGATCCTCCAACCCCAGTCATGGTTCCTGCAGTTGCCCACCAGAGGTTTTCCTAGGAGAGTCTTGTTTAGAACTGTGTGTTACGGTTAGGCAGCAGGTCTACTTAGTGGGGGAGGGACTGTTGCTGTTGCTGTTAAGTGCCGTCGAGTCGATTCCGACCCATAGTGACCCTGTACAGGGTTTCCAAGGCTGTAAATCTTGATGGCAGTAGAAAGCCTCATCTTTCTCCCATGTGGGAGGGACTAGGGTGAGGCTTTGGTCATAAAATTTAAGGGGGACATTCATTAAAAACTTAGGAACCAAGATAAATATCATTTTGATGCAGTATTTTCCAAAAGTTACGATTAAACCTAGAAGTTCATGATGAACAAGATAACCAAATGCTTAAATAAAGAGAAACTCAGCATGACTGCATTTTCCTTTAACCTAAGGCTCCATTGTAACTTGGCGTGGCACTGCTGTGGTCTCCTTCAGTAGGGAGCTGTTCCTGCGTATTTTCTTAACTTTTATGACTTTGGTGCTTTTGAAGATTAGGCCAGTTATTTTGCAGACTGTTTCTTCATTTGAGTTTGTCAGATGTCCCTTGTGTTCAGGTTATGTGTTTTGACTGGAGTGTCATGAAAGTGGTCCTCAGTCCTCCCTCCTTGTGGCATCCTACCATGTGGCCCATGTTGTAGCTCAGTATTGGTGGTGTTTACACTGGTCACTTGGTTTAAGTGATTTTCGGCCAGTATTTGTCACTATAAATCTTTTCTTTTCCCCTTTAAAATTAATAAGTATTTTGTGGAAAGGTACTTCAAAACTAGGTAAAACATTGATATTTCTATTCCTACAAAGCTTTTAAATTTCTTATTCCTTTGCCTAGATCCATTGTTGTTGATGTTGTTGTTAAGTGACATTGAGTTGGTTCCAGCTCATAGTGATCATGTACAGGGTTTCCAAGGCTTGAAATCTACAAGGGTGCCGAAAGCCTCTTCTTTCTTTCTCAGAGTGGCTGGTAGGTTCAAACTGTGGACCTTTTGGTTCACAGTCCAGTGCTTCCTCTTTATTCAATGGATGATAATCCATTAGAATAACTATATATTTTGATGCTAAAATTCTTTCTGATTTGGCCTTTTTGACATGCTTCTAGCAATTTTGAGCAGTTTTTTGTGTCCTGGAGAACATGATATTATTGGTTCATCTTGCACTTTCCATGCCCCAACCCTGAGCCATCCATTTCTCCAAGAATCCCTAGGTTCTTTTAGGAGAAAATGATATTTAGAAGCCAAGATCTGGGTTCTAGTTAGACGCATTGCTTTTGAGGTGCTTCTGTTCTCAGACTCGTTCAGTGGGGAGAAGTGAAGAATATATGCCTGTATATACAGAAATACATAAACACACCTGCATGTCTGTTTCTTGGTCTGCATGTCAGCCATCTATCATCTATCTACCTATCAACCTATCTGCATTGAAATCTGTGGCTTCAAACAGATATCCAGTTCTAGTTCAATACAACAGATTCATTTTGTTTCCAACCATTCACCAACATCCTTATCCCCAAAGTGAAAAAGCTGGCTCCTATTGTCTGACAATATTAACTTGCTTGATTAGTCCCCACCCTACCCCCATGGGTAAGCTGTCTGCCCGGTCCTTTGTTACCACTCTACCTTGCTTGGGCTCTGACCACACAGCAAGCTGCCCTAACCGTGCCCTCCACCCCACCCCACGCCAAATCAGGCTCCAACCGCACTTCATCTATCTGTTGGACTTGAGTGATGCCTTGCTCTGGGCCACCCCAAGTCTCCAGCCCCACACACCCCAGAAACAATCTGCCCCACACCATGGCGTTAGGATTGAATGTATCAGGAAGAAGGGTCATACATTTTATCTTCAAATCAAAACAAAACAATAATTAATGCCAAAGGGTGACTGGGTCTAGTAAAATAACTAATTGCCATTAGCCATCAAGAAGTCTTTAACCTGAGATGATTTAAAATGTGGATCTTCAAAGTAAAGATTGTGGAATTTTTAGGTCGATCTTTGTGGACATTAAAGGAATAAGCCAGACCATTTGGTTTAGTCACTTAAGGGAAGAGAAAGTGAAGTCCATTAAGAAATATGAATAGTTTTTCAGGAATTTATAGGATGTTGAACAACTTTATTACATAGTTTGGGTGGATGTATGATGAAGAAAGCAATTTTAGGGGACTCAGAAATTGTGTAAGAATCTTAAGTTAGAATCATAATTCTTGCCATAATAGAATGTGACTGAAATGGGAATTAGTTTTGTTTTTTAACACTTTAAAACTTGATGATAAGCTATTCATTCTTTCAAGCTGGACTTACTGAATTGCAAATACCAGGTAGCCCAGTTCCGGCTAAAAATAGGTTCAGTGGCCATGTATATTTATAGCTTTCTTTAGACGAAAGTCAACCAGAGCAGGACGGTATGGATTTGATGTGTAGGGTTTTATATCCAATTAGTTGTGTTTTTCTTAAGTAGACCACTGGAATCACTGGGATCATATAACGACACTACACTCAGACACCCATGCCATTTAAATGCAGGCTCTTCTCCAAATGCCAAGGCCCTCAGGAGACTTTGGCCTTGAAGTTAAGCAGCCTTGGGAGGCAGCCTGCCGCAGCTGCACCATTAACAGGCCAGGAACATCTGTGTCCAGCTAAGGGCAGTTATGGGAGTGATAAAGTGAACCATTTTTTGTAGTTAGAGGCCCCATCTGCAGCTCATTCATTTCTAAGTCCTTGAATTATGACACTTTGTGGCTACTTATCAGCTATTCTGTGAGGCCAGATTCAGCTGTGCTGGTGGTGGAGTTGGCTTCAACCCTTAGCGACCCTGTATTGGGTTTCTGAGGCTGTAAATGTTTATGGGAGCAAAGAGCCTCATCCTTCTCCCATGCAACGACTGGTAGTTTCGAACTGCTGACCTTAAGGTTAGCATCCCAACTTGTAACCACTACGCTACCAGAACTCCTTGGCTGGAGAAATAGGGATGGTATTTTTTAGAGATGCTAGCCCAAAGTATTCCTTTAGCTATCATTCAATCTCGACTTACTGATTCTGGGGCTTGTGGAACTGCCCCTGGGTCTGAGTCATGCCTGCTGCAGAGCTAAGTGGAGCGTGGGGAGGGACTTTGGAAGAATCTGATGTTATTTGGGATCAATTGGACACTCTCGTTTGTAACTTTGCTGCAAACTGAACATGGTATATTAGATAGGACTCTCTTCCATAATTCCTTGGAATCTCTGAGAAATTGTGAATCCAAGCTGTCAATACCTGCCAAGATCTGCTAGACCTCACACTTGCCTGAAATAGACAGTAAGTTAGTTGCTTTTGAGTTGATTCCAACTCAGGATGATCCCATCCATCTGTGTCAGAGCACTGTGCTCAAAATCTGTGTCAGAGTGCCATAGGAGCTTCAGTGGCTAAGTTTGTAGAAGCTGATCGCCATGTGCTTCTGGGTTGACTCAAACCTCCAACTTCATGGTTAGCAGCTGAAAGCATGTTAACCATTTACACCACCCAGGGATTTGCCGGATTTAAAAGGAGGTCACCTGAAGCCGCCTGTATCTACTTGCATTTAGAGAACAAAGCAGATGCCCAGGGAGGCTCTTGTTGATGCACCCAACCCAGGTCTCTCTCTCTCACATGTGGCCACTCTCCTTCCCCTGTTTGACTTTGCAAGGTGTTTATATGCTCACCTCTTCCTGTGGTCCTTGAGTGCCTTTCTCTCCAGTCGGTGTGTTTGCCATGAATGAACAGAGCTTGACCACTGTGCCTGAAGTGCTTACCGTGGGCCAGACACTCTTGCACCTTGTATGGCCTGTCTCATTTGTCCCACATCCCAGCAAAGGGAGGGTCAGAACGGTCAGCAGACCCCACCTAGGTCACCCAGAGGTGGATAGCAGGCCTGTCTGGTAGTGTAGTGGTTATGAATCGGGCTGCAAACTGCAAGGTTAGCAGTTCGAAACTACCAGCCGTTCCATGGGAGAAAGATGGGGCTTTCTACTCCCATAAAGATTTATAGCCTCAGAAACCCTGCACAGGGTAGCTATGAGTCGGAACTGACTCCATGGCACATAACAACAACTATAACGAAGATCACAAGTGGGTAGATTTAACAAACAGAAATTTCTTCTCTGACTCTTCAGGAGACTAGAAGTTCACATTTAGAATGTGAACTCTGGGGGACGGTTTTCTTTCGGTGTGTCTCCACAGCACAGGGAACCCGTAACTAAAGGGTGCTTGCCATTCCTGGCTCTCCTTTCTTGCTAGTAGTGGGTTCCTCTGTGCTTATTTCTCTCTCCTTTTATCTCCTATGCGATAAAAGGTGATAAAGGCCACACCCCAGGGAAATTCCCCTTATGTGAGATCAGGGCTCTGACCTGATTAAGAGTGTTGAATCCCACCCTGATATTCTTATAACTGATTGGCTAGTCACATCAGCTCAGATCCTGAGGGACAATTACATCATGACTTAACTACCACATTACATCATTATGGACAATCAAGATCCAGCCAACTTGAAAAATTTTTTGGGAACACAGCTCAATCCATAACAAGGCCTGACTCCACAGCTTGCACCAGGCCCATGACACTGTCCTGGGAGGTCCTTGTTGTTACTGTTAAGTGAGTCCATCCAGTCAGTTCCACCCAGAGACTGTGTATAGAGTTTCCAAGGAGCAGATGGTGGGTTTGAACCACCAATGTTACGGTTATCAGTCCAGTGCTTATCCTACAGCAACATACCAGGACTCCAGAGTACCTCAGGGCCAAGTGGTAGTGCCTGACTGGGAGGCATCAGGGTCTCAACCTGCACCTGCTCTGGGACTCAGGCTTCCTTGACTGTAGATGGAAGGGGACAGTGTGTGTCCTTGCCACACCAGCTGAAGTCAGAGGTCCCTTCATTTCACCAACCTTTCATTTGTGAGCTCCAGTACTACGTCAGGTCCCAGGGTGGCATGCGTGATTTGTGATTGGCTGCTAGCCTAAACGTTGGCAGTTTGGTCTGGACAATCTGCTTTCCTATGATCACAGCCCAGAATGCCCTATGGAGCATGATTCCGAATCAACTTGACAGCAGCAGGTTTGGGTGTTTTGTTTGTTTTGTACCAGAGGCTGCTGGGGCTGGAGGTTTACAGATGACTTTAGTGCCTGCCCTCGAAGCACTGAGAGTAGGAATACAGGTGTACAATAGCAGTGTGTGGGCAGACTGGGGTGTGGGAGGTCAGGGAGGGCTTCCTGGAGGCCGTGTCAGCTGAGGTGAGGGTAGAAAAAGGAGCTGGGCAGAAGAAAGTGGAAAAGACCCTGTCATCTTAATGTTTGACATGGTCCCTGGGAAGATGTTGGCTTCAAATTCCACATGGCCACCCCAGTCCAGACTGAAAGAATCAGAGTGTCTGTCTGTGTGTGGGGGGACCAGGTCCACAACATGAGCCAACCAGGTGATTCTGACAGGCACAAGACTGTGAGCCACAGTCCACATGCTCTGAATGACTGCTGGCCCGCTGCCACGCCACGGGAGGCCACTCCAGTGTGAGAGCAGGAGGCATCAAAGACCAGCCTAGTACATTCTGTAGCCATTTGTCTGTGAAACTTGTAACACACATGTGTATAGAAATGTTGAAATATATATACACACAAAAACACTTATATATGAGACTTCTAAAAGTTTGTGGAAAAATGGAATTGAAAGATTGAAAGGTAATGGAATTTCTCCATGAATTTTTTTAAGTCCCTGTCATTATACACATGCAAAAACATTTATATTTATATATGGTGGTGGTGGTGATGTGCTGTAGAGTTGGTTCCGACTCATAGTGACCCTGTACAGGGTTTCTGAGTGTAAATCTTTACAGGAGCAGAAAGCCTCATCTTTCTCCCGTGGAACAGCTGGTAGTTTTGAACTGCTGACCTTGCGGTTCACAGCCCGATTTGTAACCACTACACTACCAGAGCTCCTTAAACACACTATAGAAGGTTGTTTAAATGTCTCTATTTTGAAGAATATTAATAATTATTTATTAAATTAGACTTTCTTTAACTTATTTTGCTTGGATCCAAAATCAACTCACATGAAAGCAGTAGTCAGAAAATCAAATCTGCTGCAAAAGCCCTCTTTAAAGTGTTAAAGAGCAAAGATGTCAGTTTGAGGACTAAGGTGTGCCTGACCCAAGCCATGGTATTTTCAATTTTCAGTTTTCACATATGCATGTGACAGTTGAACGGTGAATGAGGAGGACTCTAGAAAAATCAATGCATTTGAATTATTATGTTGCCTAAGAATATTGAAAGTGCCACGGAGTGCCAGAAAAACAAATCTATCTTGAAAGAAATACAGTCCGAATGCCCCTTATAAGTGAGGATGGTGAGATTTCATCTCCTGTACTTGGACATATTATTAGGATGGACCAATCCCTGGAGAAGGACATCAAAAAAAAAGATGGATTGAAACAGAGAAAGGACAGCTTGACGAACTTCAGGATGGGCCATAATCTAGGACTCCAATTATACCTTTATCTATAAAACAATCCCTCAATGTGTGGACTGGTAGTACCCAACCTTTAGAGAATCTATGTTTCACAGCAGAGACTTTGGTGGACCCAGTATATTTTCAGCAGCTAATGCTCTAAATCACAGGTGGTGGTTTGTTAAGTGCCATGGAGTCTGTTTCAACTCATAGCAACCTTGGATAGAGTTTCCAAGGCTTTAAGTCTTTTGTGGGAACAGAAAGCCTCACCTTTCTCACATGGAGTGGCTGGTGAGTTTGAACTGTTGATCTTGTGATTCACAGTCCAGTGCTTATCCTACAGGGTCACCATGCTCCCAAATCACAGGTGGGCACGTATTTTTTGTAAGGTTCTAATAAAAATCATTTTGGTTCTGTGGCTGTATGGTCTGTCACAACCACTCAGCTGTCCCTCACAGTAGGTAAATGAATGTATGTGGCTGTGTCCAGTAAACGTAATTTTAAAAAACTGACAGCAAACCTGATTGTGACTCATGGGCCCTACTTTGCTAGGTCCTATTAGTCCTGGAGTGGTGCAGTGGGCTAATGCATCAGACTGCAAAGGTGTTGGAACTGCAAGGTCGGTGGTTCAGGCTCACTAGCTGCTACTTGAAAACCCTATACAGGGTCGTTATGGGTCGGAATCTACTCAACAGCACTTAACAACAACAACAACAGTCTGAATGAATGAGTATTTTATTAACCACAGCACATTCACAGACGCCAGGAGGACAACAGTCACTCCACTTGGGGAACACAGTGTTAATACAGTCTGCAGACAGTGTGTGAGCCCAGCGCACAGGCCTCCACAGTGCCTTGGAAACAGTTTCCCAGGTACCCTCCCTCCCTCCCTCCCTCCTTCCCTTAAACCCCAAAGCAAACCTGCTGCCATTGAGTCTGTTTCAAGTCCTAACTGCCCTGTAGACCACCCTGCTGCTGAGCGTTTCCCAGGTTGTAATCTTTATGGACGCAGACCCACGTCTGTCTCCCATGGAGCGTGGCTGGTGCATTCAAACCATAACGTTTCAGTTTGCAGACAAGCAAGTGCGTACTACAACTCCGTACCTTCTAACGTTGCCAACTCTGAAATTCCAAAATCAAATATCCTTCACTCAAACTCAGGGGCCTGTAGGAGGCCTGACTCTCCAATTTTTTGTTCATGAGCTAGAAGGCGGTAGCTCCCATCCATTCTGTAAGGAAGCACACAGAATCTCCTGGGAGGTCTTAGAACCTGCATATGTGGGGCAGCATTCTCATAAACTTGTTGCAAAGCTTCAATGATTCTGAAAGATGTGTGCTTGAATTTTGCTAAAAACTTGATATTAGCCCCGGCCACACAACCTTTTATTTCCATGACACAGAGTTTCTATTTTTTGTTGTTTTTTATAACTCATCCTCTCCTATTTTTCTGAAACAGATCCCAGCCTCTTCTGCAGCTGGCTTTGCAAGGGCATGAGGGTGGTTTGGACTGGTGTCCCTTCTCTCTCAACAATTTTGAGTGGTCCTCCCTAACCCGTTAGTCCCCATACTGGACTGAACACAAATTTCTGAACAGATGCAGCTCTGGCCACCGCTGCCAGCAGAGGTAGTTTGCATGGAGAACAACGTAGGAACCACCTGTTCCCTCCCTGGATTGCTCAATGAGGAGAACAGCTCAGTTAAGGAGTCTTCAGGCCATAAGTATGGGTATGGTGCCCCCAAACAGAGGGTTGAACAGCCTTGTGATGGGCCTGTGGCCAGAGGGGTAGCCCTGGGTGAGCCTGGATATGACAACCCTGGCTGTCACTACCCCGAGGCCAGGTGTTGACCTGAATGGTTTCTAGGGCCACTCTGATATGAACCAGCAGCTCTTCACTGAACTCACCCTTTGTCCAGCAAATGTGACTCAACTTTGACTTCTCCATGCTTTGAATGGGAATTGACTTGAGTTAAAAGACCAAAAGTTATATGACCTCTCCCAGGAATTATGGCAGCTAGTAAGCAAATATGCTTATTAATCCCTGCTGTAAATCAAGAAAGACTTCATCATTGCCTCTGCTGCTAAATAACAGCCCTAAGGCTGTTGAGGAGGAGCCTTGTGACCTATATAGCAGTTAATTTTGTTGAAGTAAGCAAGGTGACTTTTCTGTACGAAGAGAAACAAAAGTGTTTTTGTGCAAAACAGGACACAATAGGTGCACAACAGGCTTATGGGAGGGCATAAAAAAATGTCTTCTGGTAGAAAATGAACTGAGAATCCGAATCACAGCAAATCATTCATTGAGCATTTATTACCTGCCCGGCACTCAGCTAATTCTTTCACATATGTGAGAAGGCTTCAACACATTCATGGAAAATGTCCATTATTTTTTCATTTCATTTCATTTTTCCACGAACTTTTTGAACCTCCTCATATAGCTCTAAGCCTTAGGGCAACTTTTCAAGGCAGAAGTTATTTTTCTCCTGAGGAAAATTAGATGCAGAAAGGTTAAGCCCCAGGCCACCCAGCAGGAAGTGGTAATGTTAGAATGCAGACTCTGAGAGTCAAACAGAATCTACTGTATCCCAGACTTAGAGAGGGAATACAGGAGACTAGGAGAGGAACCAAGAAAGAAGATCATGTCCCCAAGCTAGCCTACATTCTTCAAGCAGGTTGTAGACACTAGGCACTATGTACGAGGGAGCTTCAAATAGTTTGTGAAGAAATGGAATTGAAACATGCTGGCTTTTTAAAATAAGTTTTGTAAGCCCTCTCATATTTGAATCCTTATGGCTATCATGATATTCAATGTCCTGTGCTGGTCAGTAACAGTGACCCACTGGAACAGACTTACGTGAAAAAGGAGGTTCTTTATTTCAAGAACGGGAAAGGGTGTGTCTCATGAGACCCAAGAACAGGAAGCAGCCATCCTGGATTTTTGGAAGCAGGGACTGAAGGATATTTAAGAGGCTAGGAGGGCTGTCTCTCTCAACACACCTGCTTTCTCTTATAAAAGGGTGTGCTGTGCCGACCACATTGCAGGGAGAAATTGTCACTTAGAACATCCAAGAGCCTCCAGGTCTCTGCTTGGACCAGTCAGCTCTTTTGGAATAAAGTCATAGCAAACAAAATGGCTGTGAGTGGGATCTTGTGAATGGTATAGGATTTAGTTCCATTAGAACTTCAAGGGAAAAGTTTATTTCTTTACACAGAAAGAATTGTGCTTCACAGGGGTGAATATCCTTGCAAAGGTTCACACAGCTGATGGTGGTGATGGAGCGGGAGACGGTTTGCACTTGATTTGACTGCAAACCCATGTTCATAATTTAAAAATATATCTATATCTGTCTCCCTCCCTCCCTCCCCATTTCCCTCCCCCTTTAGCTCTCTCTAAGGAGCTCTGGTAGCATAGTGGTTACGAATTGGGCTGCTAACTTCAATGTTAGCAGTTTGAAACTACCAGCTGTTTTGCGGGAGAAAGATGCAGCTTTGTGTTCCGGTAAAGATTTACAGCCTCAGAAACCCTATGCACGGTCGCTCGATGAGTTAGTTGGAACCGACTGCACGGCATGTTACCACCACCATCTCTCTCTCTCTAAATCCATATATAAATTTGTAGATGGTATGTGCAACAGAATGAAACACTGACCAGTTCTGAGCTATCTATCCTCACAGTTTTCTTATGTTTGAGCTTACTGTTGCTGCTACTGGGCCAATCCATCTTATTGGGGGGGGGGGGGGGTTGTTTCCACTGATCCTCTACTTTCCAAGCATGTTATCCTCCAGGGACTGGTCCCTCCTGATAATATGTTCAAAGTACAAGAGATGAAGTGTCACCATTCTCAAGCACTCTGGCTGTACTTTTCCCAACACAGCTTTGTTTTTTCTTCTGGCAGTCCATGGTACTGTCAATATTCCTCTCCAACCATAATTCAGATGCATCAGTTCTTCTTCAGTCCCTCTAATTCATTGTCCAGCTTTCACATTCATATGAGGTGATTGAAAATACCTTGGCTTCAGTCAGGTGCACCTTAGATCTCACACTGACATCTTTGCTCTTGAACTCATGATAGAGGTATTTTGCAGCAGATTTGCCTAATGTAATATTGTTTGGTTTCTTGTCTGCTGCTTCCAAGAGCATTTCTTGTGGAGCCAAACAAATGGAAGTCTTTGACAACTTTAATCTGTTCTTTACTTGTTTTTGTTGTTAGGTATCATAGAGTCAGTTCTGACTCATAGCGACCCTGTGCACAACAGAATGAAACACTGCCCAGTCATGTGCCATCCTCACAATTTTTGTTACATTTGAGCCCATCTAGTTGGGGATTTTCCTCTTTTTCACTGAACTTCCACTTTACCAAGTAATGACATCCTTCTCCAAGTAAACACAAGTAAACGTCTTTCTGATTCTCTTTGCTTTCAGCCAAGATCCATCTGATGTCAGCAGTGATGTCCCTTGTTCCATTACCTTTTATGAATCCAGCTTGAATTTCTGGAGTTCCTTGTAGATGTACTGTTACACCATTTTAAAATTATCTTCAGCAAAATTTTACTTGCATGTAATATTAATATTGTTCAATGATTTCCACCTTCTGTTGGGTTGCCTTTCTTTGGAATGGGCACTAATACGGATCTCTTCTAATTGGTTGGCCAGATAGCTGTCCTTCAAATTTCTTGACATAGATACATGAGCACTCCCAGTGCTGCATCAGCTTGTTGGAACATTTAAATTTGTATACCATCAATTTCTGGACCCCACTGCCTTCAGTGCAACTTAGATTGTTGTTGCTGTTGTTGTTAAGTGCTGTTGAGTCAGTTCTGATCCTTAGCGACGCTGTATAGGGTTTCCAAGGAATGGCTGATGAGCTTGAACTTGTAGTTCAAGCCAACTTTGCAGTCTAGTGCGTTTACCCACAGTTTCCTTCAATGCCATTGGTTCTTGATCGTATGGCACCTCTTGAAATGACTGTGTATCCCTTCTATCTTCTTTTGAAGTTTCCAGTGTCATTCAATGTTTTTTCCATTGTTGGTGTTAAGTGCTGTCAAGTTGGTTCTGACTCATAGTGACCCTGTCTAGGATTTTCAAGGAGCAGCTGGTGGATTTGACCTGCCAGCCTTGCAGTTCACACCGACCTTGAGTCCAGTGCATTAACCTGTAGCGCCAGACTCCTTCAGTATTGCAACTAGAGGCTTGAATTTTTTCTTCAGTTCTTTCAGATTGAGAAATGCTGAGTATATTCTTCCCTTTTGGTGTTATAACTCCAAGTCTTTGCAGCATTTTATTATAAGGTTTGATTTTTGTCATCTCAAGCTGTTCTTTGAAATTTAATTTTTAGCACTTTCTCACGTCATCATTTGATCCAGTTGCTTTAGCTTGTCTATGCTCAAGAGCAAGTTTTATAGACTCTTCTGATCTCCACTTTGTTCTTTTCTATTTGACCTTTTCTTTTTTTACATTTTTATTGTGAATTTAGTGACTAGTTTACATACACTCACTGTTTCATTGCATCCTTGCAATGCAATTGCAATTGCAATGATTACAGTCTCTTCTGTGCATCATCATTCAACAATATTTGCTTTTATTCTCTCTGGTTTTTTTTTTTTTTTTTTTTTTTTTTGTTATTGTTTTTGATGTACACAAAAACACGCAGGAATATATAATCGTTTAAACAATCTAAGGGCACATTCTGCAAGTCTACCCTCTGGCCACCAGCACCTGGCAGCCAGCACACAGCCTTTCTCTTTCCGTGAATCTAGAGTCCTCAGCTGCTCTCTCTCTCTCCATGCCCTCATATCTGTGTCCATCTCTGAGGCTGCTGCTTCTCTTTGACCCGTCTTTATAATGAACTTTTGTTTTCTTCATGTGTGATATTCTTGATGTCATTCCACAACTTGTCTAGTCTTTAGTCATTAGTGTCTAATACATCAAATGTGTTCATAAGATGATTTCTGAATTCAGGTGGGATATACTTGAGGTCATGTTTTGTTTTTATTGACTTTAAATTTTTCTTCAGCTTCAGCCTAAAGTTAAATGTGAGCAATTAATGATCTGTTCCACAGTCATCTCCTGGCCTTGTTTTGGCTGCCAGTATTAAGCTTCTCCACCTTCGTTTCCTACAGATGTAGTCAATTTGATTCCTGTGTATTCCATCTGGTGAAGTCCATCTGTACAGTTGCCTTTTATGTTGTTGAAATAAGGTATTTGCAATGAACAAGTCATTGGTCTTGCAAAATTCTATTATGTAATCTCCATCATCGTTTCTGTCACCAAAGGCCATATTTTCCAACTACTGATGCTTCCTCTTTGTCTCCAACCTTTGCATTCCAGTCACCAGTAATTGTCAATACGTCTTGATTGCATGTTTGATCAATTTCAGACTGAAAAAGTTGTAGGATTTTTCAATTTCATCCTCACCAACTCTAGTAGTTGGTGAGTATATTTTAATAATAGAGGTCATTCCCAGCATAAAACCATATGACGGTCTGATTCAAAATGGGCAATGTCAGTCCATTTCAATTCACTAGTCCCTACGATCTAGCACTCGTGTGCCACTTTGTAGTTCTGTGGTGTCTTGTGCATTGCTGTAATGATGGAAACTTATGCCACTGGTATTTCCATTACCAGTAGGGTCCTCCCTGGAGTCCCGGTGTGGCACTGCAGGATAATGTACTGGACTGCAAGGTGGGTTTGAGCCACAAGGTCAGCAGTTCAAACTCACCAGCCGCTCCTTGGAAACCCAATGTGGGATCGCTGTAAGTCACAACATACTTGACAGTACTTAACAACAACAACAAGGATCATTCAAGGTGTACAGATTTCAGGAGAGCTTCCAGACTAAGATAGACTAGAAATAAGGAGAGGTGGACAACTTCTGAATGCTTAGCCACTGAAAACCTTATGAATAGCAGTAGAACATTGCCAGATAGAGTGCCAGAAGCAGCAGCAGTGGACTTAACAATTGTGAGGATGCCCCATGACCAGGCAGTGTTTCGTTCTGTTCTGCGTAGGGTTTGCTATGAATCAGAACCAACTCAAAGACACCTGACAACAACAACAACAGCAACAATGCCTAGGAGGTAGGTCTTTATGTGCTCCATTTCATTTTTGAGAGCTCCTAATTTTCCTATATACTTTGTACGTTCCATGTTTTGTTTATTAATGGGTGTTTGAAGCTGTTTCTTGTCATTTTGAGTTATGCCCCATCAGCAAATGCAAGTCCTGAAAGCCAAACTTCACCCATGTCACTAATGTCAACTCTACTTTGAGGAAGCAGCTCTTCCCCAGTCATATTCTGAGTGCCTTCTGACATGAGGAACTCATCTTCCAACACTCTATCTGGCAATGCTCTGCTGCTATTAATAAGGTTTTCAGTGGCCAAACATTCAGAAGTAATCAGTCTCTCTTTCTTCCCAATCTGTCTCAATCTGGAAACTCCATTGGCACCTGTCCACTATGGGTGACCCTGCTTGTATTTAAAATACTGTTAACTCCAGCTTCAGAGCACTACACAACAAAACTGACATATGACTGGTGGCTTCAGAGGTAATTAGCCTTAAAAATACCCTTTCATCAAAAGCTAGAAAAGAAACTAAGAAAATGTACCCTGTGAAGGGCATCTTAAGAATGTGTATAGTGTTCAGTCCCTCTTTAGAAATTTGGAGAGCTTGACTTTCCAGAATGGCAGCCAACTAGCTATTCTCAACCACCAGTGAAGGCTCGCACAAGAAGCAGGTCTTCTGAGGAGGATGCCCCAGTTCTCCAAGAGCACCACACAATGGGGCAGCTCGCAGGATGCTTGGGCTGCAGAGGAGGCCACAGAGGGCCAGCCATCCTTCAGCCAGGTTGGGCACCATGCTCTCCTAGGTTTGTCCAACCTTCAAGCTGCAATCTGTTCCGTCCCTGGTGGAAAATTGGGACACCCAAGAGGTTTGATGTTCTCATCTGACCTTTTCACTTCCCCAAGCAGATGGCCCAGAGTATTTTCTTTGGCTTCCTTGTTGCACTTGAGAGCAAATGTTCATTCTTAGATATTTCAGTTTAAGCATGGGGTGGAGGGATGACGTTTATTTATAAAGGAATATTTTGGTACTGACCTGACTTGATACTAATTGAGCAACTTCAAGGATTCTTGTCATTAAATGAACATAGATGTATGTCTAAAAAAATGTAGCAAAGACAGTTTAAAATAACCCAAACTGTAAATGGCATTAGCTTACATGAGATGCAATGATATTTGTGCTTCATTTGAAATATGGCTTTGTGTTGTTTATGTACGAAGAGGCACCGAAATTTCACCTTTATGTTCATAAACACAGGATATGTGCTGGGGAGATGTCTGAGGAAGCATGTACTCTGGAAGCAGATCAGAGCAAGATTTTTGTGGGATGGAAGACTTTTGTTGTTAGTTGTTGAGTCAGCTCTAATTCATCATGGTGCTGTGTGCAACAGAAGAAATCCACTATGTGTTTAGAGAACTTTACAACCTAGAGGGGTCATCTTCCAATATTCTATCATGATTAATAAGGTTGTCATTGGCTACTTTGTGGAAGACACACCAGTCCCTTTTCCCTAGTCTGTCTTAGACTGGAAGTTCTTCTGAAGCCTGCCCACCTTGGCTGACACTGTTGGTATATGAAAGATTGGCAGCATAACTTCCAGTATTATAGCAACATGCAAGCCACCACGTATCACAACAAACTTACAAACAGGTAGTGGAGCTGAGTGTGCTATTAATTGGTGATATCCTGCTTCTTGTTTTACAGATTGGAAACCTGGAAAATTACTACCATTTCTATCACAGCAAGACATTTAAAAGATCAACCTTAAACAGCAGAGGCCCCCATACTTTCCTCAGGATGGACCCACAGGTATAGACCTCTGCTTCTGGAAAGGGGGCTTCCCTAAACATAGAGTGTTGTTGATTTGCTTCTGTGATTCTAAAAATGGATTTCAACATGACTGTACACTCACCAGCTTTCCAAGTCAACTCTGAATAAATAAAGTAAGACAGATGTGGGCCATCTCCAAATTGTGGGATGTATTTTCAGACTTGAGAATTAAAATTCTTGACTTCAGTTTGAAGCAACTATCAAGTGAGTACTAGATCTACTGATACTTTAAATATATTTTTTTAATTAACAAAATACTCAATGCTATCTAGAGGATAAGTATATGAATCCTACCCCTATAGGCACAAAAACACAAGGCAAGTGAGTTTTTAAATAATGGAAATAGTGATTGGGCAGATGGATGTTTTTGTGGTTGTCATACACATACCTTAAAAATCAACAGTCATCGAGTCAATTCCGAGCCATTGTGACCCTGTGTTGGGTTTCTGGGACTATAAATCTTTATGGGATCAGAAAGCCCCATCTTTCTACTGTGGAGCAACTGGTGTATTAGAATCACTGACCTGCAGTTAGCAGTTGAGTGCTTATCCTACACTGCCACAGCAAATAAAACTTAATTTCCCCTTAAATTTCATATGATCATTGAGATTAAAATAAATTTAATTTGAAAAGAAGCTAACTTTTTTTTTTTATAATTCATATTTAAAACTAATTGCTGTTGCATTGAGTTCAGTTCTTGGTAACCCCATGTGTGTCAAATTAGAGCTGTGCTTCCTAGGATGAAATTTTGAAAGTATATCGCCAGGTCTTCCTTCCAAAGTGCCTCTGAGTGGATGTGAACCTTTAACCTTTTGTGGTTAACAGCTGAGCACATTATTGTTGCACCTCCCACAAGCTCTAGTTCATTTTTTTTTTAAGTTTTTGTTGTGAATTGAGTGATAGTTTATATGGGAGAACATTGGTTTTACACTCATCGTTTCATTGCAATGATTACAATCTACTCTGCATCATCATTCAACAGTATTTGCTTCTATTCCCTCTGTGTTTTTGTTTTTTGTTTTTTTGTTTAATTTAAGGTTTTTATTGTGGATTGAGTGAAAGTTTGCAGGGCACATCATCAGTTTCACATTCAACAATTCATATAACTTGTTTCATTACATTGATTATAATCCCCTCCATATACCATCAGTTAAAAGTATTTCTCTTTATCCACTTTAGCTTTTTTTTTAAAAAACACACAAACAAAAAAACCCCACTCAGGCATATATAATAAATTACATCTCCAAAGGGCGCATTCTGCAAGTCTGCTCCTGGCCACCAGTTCTTAGTCCTTCTCTTCTTAGTTGATGAATCTAGAGTCCTCCATGCCCCCATCTCTACCTCCATCTCTGGTGCTGCTGCTTCTCTGGATAAGGTCCCACATTCTATTTGTGTGTTCCTCTCTTGATGGTCCTAGGGTCCTCTGTTTCTGGACTGTAAGATTAATCACTCCCCTTTTTTTTGTTACAAAACTTCTACCTTTACAATTGTGACAGTCGCGATTAGTCATGAAAACAGTTATTCACTACTGAATCTTATGAATCTTATCCCCATCTCCTTTCACCAGACCCATCTAGACAAGATGATAACTATTCAGTGGGTTGATTTTGTTTTTTGAGATGTACACAAAAACACTCAGGAATCTATAATCATTTAAACAACCGAAGAGCACATTCTGCAAGCCTGCCTCCTGGCCACCAACACACAGCCTTTCTCTTTCCATGAGTCTAGAGCCCTCAGCTGTTCTTCCATGTCTCCATCGCTGCCTCCATCTCAGGTGTCACTGCTTCTCTGGCTAGGGTCCATTCATGCTCTTCTCCCTTGATGGTCTCCAGTTCATATTTATTGGGTGGTTATTATACTTCCTTTTTGCAGAGTTTTGAGATTAATATTTGGTAAATATCAGTCAATGGATACTTGATACAATTAAAAATGTACAATTATCCAGAGAGCCTTTGATGAGTTAGTTCGACAAGTGTTTCTACAATACATACTATGAACCTTATCTGTCAATTTGCCATACTGGGGTGGTTTGTGTGTTGCTATGATGCTGGAAGCTATGCCACTGGTATTTTAAATTCTAGTAGGATCATCCATGGTGGCCAGGTTTCAGCAGAGCTTCCAGAAAAGACAGACTAGGAAGGAGAGTTGAACCACTTCTGAATGTTAGTCACTTAAAATCATATGAATAGCAGTATAACATTGTCAGATATAGTGCCAGAAGAAGAAAACATTATGACTAGGTAGCATATAATGAAGACTCAGTGATACTGAAGGAAAAAGTCCAGGGTGCACTGAAAGCATTGACAAAGAACAAGGCTCCAGGAATCGATGGATATAAATTAAAATATTTTAACAAACCGATGCTGTAGCAGGAAAACACTCACTCGTCTGTGCCAAGAAATCTGGAAGAACAGGCTGACTAAATGGAAGAGATCCTTATCTGTGCCCATTCCAAAGAGAGGGGATCTAATGGAAAGAGGCAGTCATCAAACAATATCATTTTTTTTTTTTTAATTTAAGGTTTTTATTGTGGATTGAGTGAATGAAAGTTTACAGGGCACATCATCAGTTTCACATTCAACAATTCACATAACTTGTTTCATTACATTGATTATAATCCCCTCCATATACCATCAGTTAAAAGTATTTCTCTTTATCCACTTTAGCTTTTTTTTTTTTTTAAAGACACACAAACAAAAAACCCCACTCAGGCATATATAATAAATTACATCTCCAAAGGGCACATTCTGCAAGTCTGCTCCTGGCCACCAGTTCTTAGTCCTTCTCTTCTTAGTTGATGAATCTAGAGTCCTCCATGCCCCCATCTCTACCTCCATCTCTGGTGCTGCTGCTTCTCTGGATAAGGTCCCACATTCTATTTGTGTGTTCCTCTCTTGATGGTCCTAGGGTCCTCTGTTTCTGGACTGTAAGATTAATCACTCCCCTTTTTTTTTTTTTTTTTGACGATTGCAAATCAGTAACATCTATTAACTCCCCCTTCCCCACGCCCGACAAGCAAAACAGCTGAATGTCTCTGGGGTTTATCCAGTTCCCCAAGGATTAAACAGTTCTTAAAGTCTTCTCTGCTGTGGCTGGCTCGCTGGTACTCTTGCCGGGGGGACCTCAATGGAAATGCAGATGGCATCCCTCTTTCAGGTGGGTCTTCGGTGGATGCTGGGTCCCTCAGGCACGCTCGCTCCAACGATGGAGAAGTGGCTGTCCGCTCGCTATAAGGTCGAATCAGTCAGGCTGGGATCCATACTGGAGAGCTTTTGACCTGTAACACAGACTAGAACTCCTGCCCCCTTGGTTAGTCATGTAATAAAGATATGTTCCCGCATCCTAACATGGTACCACCCCCATTCCAATCATGACTCGGTCCCTGTCTCTCAGAGCCCTGCTGTCAAACAATATCATTAATATCACATGCAAGTAAAACTTTGCTAAAGATAACTCAAAAGCGACTGCAATAGTACACCAACTGGGAACTGCCAGTGGTTCAAGCTGGATTCACCTGATGACGTGGAACAAGGGATGTCATTGCTGATGTCAGATGGATCTTGACTAAAAGCAGAGAATACCAGAAAGATGTTTACCTGTGCTTTGTTGACAGCAAAGGCTTTCAACTGTGTGAATCTATGGATAACATTGCAAAGAATGTTAATTCCAGAACACTTAATTGGAGTAATCAGGAGCCTGTATATAAGCCAAGAGTAATTGGTTTGAACAGAATAAGGGACACTGAATAGTTTAAAATCAGGAAAAGTGTGCACCAGTGTTGTGTCCTTTCACCATGCTTATTTAATCTGTATACTGAGCAAATGATCTAGTAGGCTGGATTATATGAAGAACGCATAGCATCAGGATTAGAGGAAGACTCATTAACAACCTGCAATGTTCAGATGATATAATTTTGCTAGCTTAGTATAGCACTGTGGGTTAATGCGCTGGACTGCAAAATCACTTTGAACCGCAAGGTCAGAGGTTCAAATTCACCAGCTGCTACTCAGAAACCTTATACAGGGTTGCTATGGGTCGAAGAATCGACTCAATGGCACTTAACAACAACAAACAGAGGAAAGATTGAAGTTGTCAAAAACTTCATTTTTCTTTTATCCACTGTCAACACTCATGGAAGCAGCTGTCAAGAAATCAAGTGATGCACTGCATTAGGCAAATCTGTTGCACCAGACCTTTTCAAAGTGTTGAAGAGGAAAGGTGTCAGTTTGAGGACTAAGGTGCACGTGACCCAGGACATGGTGTCTTCATTCACCTCATAAGCATGTGAAAGTTGGACAGTGAATAAGGAAGACAGTAGAAAAATTGATGCATTTGAGTTATGGTGTTGGAGAAAAATATTAAAATTCCATTGACTGCCAGAAGAACAAACCAATCTGTGTCGGAAGAAGTACAACCAGAATGCCCCTTAGAAGCCTTTGTCCCTCATACTTTGGACATATTATCAGGAGGGACCAGTCCCCTAGAGAAAGGATATCATGCTTGGTAAAATGGAGGGTCAGTGAAAAACAGGAAAATCTCGAGAAGATGGGTTGGCACAGTGGCTGCAGCAATGGGCTCAAGTGTAACGACAACTGTGAGGTGGTCCAGGGCTGGTCAGTGTTGTGTTCTGTTGTGCATAGGGTCGCACAAGTCCGAGATCCTCGACAGCACCTTGCAACAGTAACAACACATGCATCCAGCTCTGTCCTCAGCCGTCACTGCTTGCCTGTAGCCTCTGTGCCCAGGGACTGTCAGTGAAACGATATGTAGCCAACTGTGTAGTATATCCCAAGGTGACTAGAGCTATGAGGGAAATTAAGTCTACCCCCGCCCCCAAACAAATAGTAACAGCCCCAACAAAGAAATGGGGCTATTGGTAAATTATAGTCTTAGAACATAGAAACTATCTTCTTTTAAAAGTAATTTGCTAAATGTTAATTCATGTCCCCAAACTTGCACACAATACTATTTCAGATACTCTGAAAATAGATTTTAAATAAGTTTTACTTGGAGAAATGGGTTCTTGGTGTTTCCCAAAGCCACTTGACACTCAGGACTTCTTTTGTTTTGGCTGAGGGAGAGAAAATGGGACCGGTTGTTTGTCACTGGGTACTGTACCACATACCCTTCTCTTGGGCGATCACTCTCTGGGTATTGTGATTTGAAGTGCTTGATTAAGTTGTCCTCATGGGGCATGGGGTCCATTTGTGTACATGGGTTGTGTGACAAAACAGTTGTATCCTGTCTATATTTCAGAACTCATTTTAGAGATGGATGTGTGTATGTGTGTGGGTTTATGGGTAAGTGAATAAATGGAAGACTAATGGATGGGTGTGTGTGTGTGTATGGATGAATAGATAGAAATATATCTTTAAGATAAGGAAATATAAAGTTTCATCTTTACTAAGGAATTATTAGACCCCGCTGAGCTTGGATGTTGTAACTTACATTAGCTCAGTTAATCATGTGAACTTGTATTCACACCCTGGAACTTGTGTTTTTTCCAAGGTGCCAGTACAGCTTTTCTTCTAGAAGTAAAGCCAGCATGTTCATTGCTTTTTCCTACAGAATGGGGCACTTGGACAAGTCAGGTTGAATGTGTGTGTTAGTAAAACACAGAGGTGAGGTGGGGTTTGGTGAGGGATGAGGTAGGGCAGGACCCTGTTCATAGAGGAGTTATGAGTTCAGTAGGGCTGCAGGGCAAGGAGTAAGCTGAAGGTGGCCAAATAAATATCTGTCAAAGTTTGCAGACAATCATAAACCAGGAAAAACATAGTTTCCATTCCCCTCCATATCTTGAATTTAAGCAAGCAGTTCATCTGCCCTATGAAGATAGGCTGCTTGCCTATCTGAAGTCTTTTTGAGTTATTGAATTATTACTGCCCTGATGATTAGGAGCAAACTGTCTGCACCAGGGAAGTCCCCCCATTGGGAGCTCTGAGAAGAGGCCCTGGGACAGTGGCTTTCATGACTCCTGTTCCACAGTAGCATCTAAGAATTAGTGGTTTCTTAATTGTAGAATGAAGGTAGAATTAGGAGACTTCTTTTGTGTTTTGTCTAGCATCCTCTTTAAGTTTTTGAAGGTAATCAACTAACTGTTCATCCTTTCTTCCAGAACATTAATTGTGCACTTACTGAGTGCAAGGCCCTGAGCCCAGGAAATGAAGGGAAATCCAGGCCTGGTTCACCTGGATGAACCCACCACATAGCCCAGAGGGGGAGACCCATGCAAGAGCAGAGGAGGAAGATGCGTACACCTGCTGCCTCCTCCAGCACTAGCGCTGCTTGGCTTACTTATTTTTCATGTCCTTACTGGATTTTATTTTACTGAGTTTGGATCTGAAGGCCAAATATTCCCAGTCATCAGTTGATTCCTTGAAGGAAATAGAAGAAGGGCCGGCTTCCTAGACAAAAGCCATGGCAGTTAAAATTTTTCAAATAAAAATCCCTTTTACACAGAGCTTCTTAATAAGCTCCCAGCAGTGCCGCTATGAAAGCATCCTGCCAGGAAAGAAAAAAGGGAGAGGAGGTAAACAGCGGCACATTCCAGCCTTTGCTCCAGCTGCTGTGTGATTGGTTGAGGAAGTCTCTGTGCGCTAATGAAAATTTTAGCCTCAGGGAAAACACACAGACGTCTGAACCAATTATGAATTCAGAATCACAACTGAAATACCTCTGTTGAAATTAGTCCAGCTTTAATGCAAACCAAGTCAATTAGCTGTCAATCTGACTAATATTTACTTTGCCCAGCCATCCTGATGAAATATTTGACCAAATTTGCTGTTTTTTACCAAGTATTTAGCCTTACATTTTATTGCAATACATGCAAACATTTTCCTACATTAGTAGAGCATTTATGTTACACCTTTGCATTTGGGGAGTTGTATAATTAATATTATTGTTGTTGTTAGGTGTCATTGAGTCGGTACTGACTCATAGCGATCTTATACACAGCAGAACGAAACAGTACCTGATCCTGGGCCAACCTCACTATCATTGCCACTCTTGAGTCCATTGATGCTGCCACTTGGCCAATCCATCTAGTTGGGGGTCTTCCTCTTTTTCTTTGACCCTCCACCCTACCAAACATGATATCCTTCTCCAGTGACTGGTCCCTCCTGACAATATGTCTGAAGTTTTATTGTTGTTGTTGTTGTTAAGTGCCATCGAGTCGGTTCCGACCCATAGCGACCCTGTACAGGGTTTCCGAGGGTGTAAATCTTTACGGGAGTAGAAAGCCTCATCTTTCTCCCGCGGAGCAGCTGGTAGTTTCGAACCGCTGACCTTCAGGTTCGCAGCCCGATTCGTAACCACTGCGCTACCAGAGCTCCTTGTTTTATTAGTCAAAGAAAAAAATGATTTCATATTATTCAGAGACATCAATATGCAAAATCACCATTGTTGAGTGACCAAATTGGAAATGAATGCCATAGGACTTAGGAAAAAGTTCAATCAGATGCAGATGATATTTAATTCATTTCAATCCCTATTGTATCAAAGAGGCTCCATAGGTGATGGAGTTTATACTACACCTCGACTTCATGTAAAAGCTGATCAAGTGTTATTTACACACACAGCAAAACACAAGGGGGCAAGGGGAAGAATAGCAGAAATGTCTTTTTAGTTTCACGTATATACATGCAGACACCCAGAAACACACATCTCACGTACCCACGAAAACAAGCACTCCTACTTATATATACACTTGTCATCTGCTCACAAATACACATGCATACACATCTAACATATACAAGTACCCACAGTCACACATACATACAAACATATCATATACTTACAAATACACACATAATACACCCACAAATGCATGCATATAGCACACAGATGCATGAGACAACTCACAAACACACGCCTTTTTGTGCCAATCCTGTACATAAATTGTGCAGTTGTTTTCTGTACACTCTTAATTACTCTGACTTGATGTTGTTCATCATCTTTGAAAAAGGCTATTTTGCTCGAGTTGCCTTGTTGGTCAGGCTTTTCCTTGGGAGCACAGCCCAAGAGTTCTCAGTGTGAACTACCAGACAATGGGTTGTTCCAAGGGCTGTCATTTAAGCAAACTGTTCTTTTGCCAAAAGTCTGGAGACGGGTGGGTGATACAGAATCCTTGACCAATAGCTGAAAGGGTTTGCACATTTTTGTTTTCTAATTACTTGTCCTGATTCTGTTCCAAGCTGGCTTATAGTTAAACGTTGCTGCCTGGGTCATCCAAATTCTACATTTTAGCATGATGATTCCGGTTCAGCCCTTGCCTTGCCTTTACTTCTCAGCCAGAGTGATGATGGGAATGGAAGAATAAAGAGGCGATTAGGAACGCCCTCCATGACTCCTGGGGCAGTGGGAGCTTCAGTTCGATGCTTCACTTGAAACCCTTCAAGTTCAAAAATTAGAAAGTGATCGCAAAGCATTCAAATGGACATTTTGTTGTATAAAGTGGGACTCTGCCCCCAGAGTTTAATCAGAGCTCAGGTTTCCTTCCAGCAGTGATGCAACTTTGAAGCAGATCTTTCCATTAACCACAGATGGAATGTTATCTGACAGCTTTGTGTGCTAGAGCCATTAGAAGAGCAAACAAACAAAAAGTTCCTGGCAAATAAAAGCACATAGACAGTAAGTGACCAGATTAATCTCAGAGGTTGATGAACTGGATAGTGGTCAGAAGGTGGAAGGGCTCCTGCCCAGGCCCTGGGAAATGTGCTCAACCATCCTCTGCTGCAGTTTGATCAACCGTTGTGCCCACTCTCAGCACCACAGGACAGTGGCAAGCTGCCTTAACATTTCTAGCTGCACCTAGCTGGTTCTTACTGAGCAGTGGAAGGACTATGATTAATTGGTAAAAACTTTAAATTTTAAAATGCAACTAAAAGACAGTGTTTTATCATTTCACCTACATGCTCAGTGCCCCTACTTGAGTGTCTCAAAGTCATCTCTAACTCAACATATCCCAAAGCAAACTCACACTTTTTGACCCCACATTTGGACATTCCCTGTCTTAGAAGCCGCCTTCGCCCATCTTCCCTCACCCCCTTTGGAGGTGTGGAATAACCTTGCAAAAAGCCTAATGCTGACTAAGCCTCACTGGGCATTATGTCATCTATTATGGCCACACAGAGAAGCACTAAGAGCCCTGCTCAGGGGAGCTTCCTGGTGGCACTGTGGGCTAGGCTTCTAACCGCAAGTTCAGTGGTTCTGTAGGAGAATGATGAGGCTGTCTGTTCCCATAAAGATTTCCCATTGCAGAGACCCTGTGTAGAGTCACTTTCAGTTGGAATGGGCTTGAGGATGGTGGGTTGGAGTTTGGGTTTATGGAAGAGGGTTTTTGGAGACTTGGGAGCACTGTATTGTGACCCTTCCCAGGACCTACCTTATGCATCTCTTTCTATACCTTTTGGTTGTGACAAAACTATTGTCTTAAGTATGCGATAGTCTCTGTGAGATTCTGTGAACTGTCCCAGTGAATTAACAAACCCACAAAGGAAGTGAGGACCAGCAGGGGCAGGTGTCTGCCTATTTGGCCATCTGAAAGAAAGTGTCCTTCTAACCTGTAAGCTGTGCTCCAGCTCCAATGACTAGTGTCAGGGAAAGGCTTTAAGAGCAATTAGGTGTAAAAGATGGTGTCCATGTAACCTATGAGCTTTGGCCCAGGTCTGGGTTAGGAGGGTTAGGGAGTATGCCATGTGAGAGGCGGTGGATGAGGACGTGGAAAGGTAAAGACTGGATCCATTTTCACACTTTGGGTGTTGGAGTCATGCTAATCCTTGCCACACAGTTAATGATGAAGGTGGAATTTGCCAACTGTGCCCCTTATTTAGTGTGCCACCACTCGCAAGAATTTCATCAGGCCAGGTCCATCTGGAGTCAGTGGATGTTGCAGAGTTAAACACTTGGCTGCTAAACAAAAGGTTGATAGTTCAAGTCCACCCAGAGGTATATTGGAAGAAATGCTTGGTGATCCACTTCTAAAAAAGTAGACATTTACAGTCAGTCATTATTGACTCATTGACAGCTGTTTGCTGGTCGAGTCCATTTACCTTCTACACAACTCTCCTCTGCCAATTTTTCTGTATGAGGGCAAATCAGAAAATATTGCTACAAAATCATAGAAACCTTTTATTAAACAAAAATATCAAACTGTGGAGCTCGTTTCTCAGCAGATCCTCTATCTAGGTCTATACACTTCTGATGGCAGAACTAAAAACATTTAACCCTAACACTCTCTTGGGCAAAAGATGAGGTATTCTGCTCCTGCCAAGATTTATAGGATAGCTATGAGTCAGAATTGACTTGACAACACTTAACAACAACAACAGAAACCCTGTTTTGAAAAGATATCTGGTTCAGTTTTGTTGGAAATTTGATATTAGTCCTAACCTCAAAATTATTTCCCTCCATCCCATTGCACAAAAAGTACCTTTGTTTTGAAGGCACCTGAATAAGACTTGTTGCTAGTGCCATCTCTAGTCGGCTCTGACTCATAGCAACGCTGTATAGGGTTTCTGAGGAGTGGCTGTTGGGTTTGAACCAAGCTTCTAGTCCAATGCTTATTCTACAGAGCCAGACCTGAACTCCTAATGAGGCTGAGATGAGTGTATTACTAAGAGAGCCTGTCTTTCACCATTTAATGATTATAGAGACATGCTTAAACATGTATTGTTTGGAATAAAACCCAAACAAACAAAAGCAACCAACCAAGGACATCTCTAGGCCACTTAGAGTGATATTGACAAGGCTCCTCCAGGGTGTCAGCTTGTTTTGTGGTAAGTCTTTATACACATGCTGATACCTTACCTTACCAGAATGCACCTCAGACAAAATGACATTCAACAGATGCCTGGTTTTAATTGAATTTTACTTCTCAGGATCATAGCTAGAGAGGAGCAGGTACTACACAGGAGAGAAAGTGCTGCCCTTCATCAGGTCTTGAGATGATCATGAGGCCTTCATCATGACTAGAATACTTCATAGTATACATGTGCTGCATACTACAAGAAACACACCAGCAGAAAATGGACAGAAGAACCAGGGTCAGAGAGAAGGGGCACCTTCAAAACTCGATCTCAAAGAAATACAGACACTTCATATGAGTTTGCTAAGATAGCTGATCTGTGCTTAGTACAGTGGTGGCATTTGAAAAACTTTACTCTTGTCCCAACTCACTTAGGAAAGCTGACATCAGTAAATGCCATCCAGCTGTCACTCTTCTGGTTGTTGTTGTTGTTGTTGTTATTGTAAAGTTCTGTCAAGTTGGCACTTAACCCTGCATAGGGTTTCCAAGGTTGTAAAACTCTGTGGGAGCAGAAAGCCTCATCTTTCTCCCATTGAATGGCTGGTGAACTTGAACTTCACAGTCTAGTGCTTATGCAGCAGAGCCACTGAGCTCCTTCTATTTCTGTTAAGCATCCTTTATAATCTTTAACTTATTCATGAAACTTCATTAATTTGTTTAAGAAACCTTGGATGGGTATCTGCTCTGTCCCTGCATTGTCTGGGTGCTGAGATGCCATTGTGAACACAATGCCGTCCCTGGATATGTGGGGTGCACAGGCCAGTGTGGAGGCAGAGTTTAATCAATTTGATCACTGAATAGACATCCAATCGTAGGCTGTAACCTTTGTAGACTGTGCTGGAATAGCAGGTGCAATATAAGCCTTCAACCTGTCATCGAGACACTCCTGACTGCATTCATCTAGAGTCTGTTTTCATTAAAGAAAAAGAATAACACTCCTTCCCACAGATCTTTGGTGAGTAAGCACTGGTGGCAGGATAGGCACTTTCCCAAGAGCTGGGTGATTGGGGCAAACCCCTCCCTTCAGAAGCTCTACCTCTAATAAGCAAGTGGGACTTGTAAAGAAATAATATCCACGTATGGTTGAGAAGTCCTGGTGTGGTGCTGTGGGTTAATGCACTGGACTGCAAAGTCTGCTTGAACTGTAAGGTCAGTGGTTCGAGCTTACCAGCCACTCCTGGGAAACCTTATACAGGGTCACTATGGGTCAGACCGACTTGATGGCACGTAACAACAACAACAACAATGGTTAAGGGTAGTGATAAGATACATGCAGGTACATGAGAGCCCAGATGGGGGCCCTACCTTGTCCAGTTTGGGGGTGTCAGAGATGGATTGTCTGTGATGAATGTTAGAAGGTGAAGGCAGCCACCAGAAGTCTTGGGGCATGAATCACTCCCCTGTAGGGAGCTCAGTGTGGAGGTAGAAGACTTGACTGGAGAGCTTGAGTGCTGCCTGGGGTCCAGTGGGTGAGGGATCAGCTACAAGGGAGTATGGCTGAGCTAACAAAGTAGCTGTAGTGCTAAGTGGACAGGGCACATTTAGAATACTAAACATGAAAACCATTTGTGAGAGTCACTGCTCTGACTTGGGGAGCAGGTGGATTCTAGGGACATTAAATAGAAAATAAGCCTTGGTGGTATGCTGGTCAGAAAGAGACTGGGGGCTCCTCAGACTGTGGCCCTGAACTGCTTCAGGTATGGAGTGGAACTCACCTTGTGGCCCAATTTTCAGCCAACCAGTTAATAGGTATACGGGGGACCATTCAACTCACCATGGAATGGTCATTCAAGATTTTAAAAGGGCAACAACATTCACCTAAGGACAAAATTAGAACATTTCCAGATAAACCGAAATTGAAGGAATTTGCAAAAACCAGAGCAACCTTGCAAAAAATGCTAAAGGGAGTTCTTTGGATAGAGAAGTGACAACAACCCGAGACTAATATACATGACAACATTACCCAGAATTCAACCCGGATTTAGAAATACCCAAAGTAATACAAACTTCTTGTTGTTCAGTGCCATTAAGTCGGTTCTGACTCATAGCTACCCTGTATAGGGTTTCCGAGGAACAGCTGGTGAGCTCGAACTGCCGACCTTGTAGTTCAAATGGCTTTGCAGTCTGGCACATTAACCCACAGCGCCACACTAGGACTCCAAACCAAACTTGTTACTGTTGTTGTTAGGTGCCATTGAGTCGGTACTGACTCATAATGACCTTATGCACAGCAGAAAGAAACACTGCCCGATCCTGGGCCAACCTCACTATTGTTGCCACGCTTGAGTCCATCAATGCTGCCACTTGGCCAATCCATCTCGTTGGGGTCTTCCTCTTTTTCTCTGACCCTCCACCTTACCAAACATGATATCCTTCTCCAGCAACTAGTCCCTCCTTACAATATGTTCAAAGTATGAGACAAACTTCTTGTGTGCCGTGGAGTCGATTCCGACTCATAGCGACCCTACACAGGGTTTTCCAGGCTGTAAATCTTTACAGGAGCAGACCACCTCATCTTTCTCCTGCGGAACCGTTGGTAGTTTCGAACTGCTGACCTTTCATCTCGCAGCCCGATTCGTTACCACTACGCTACCAGAGCTAGACTGAAAATAGGGAACCAGAGATACCAATTTGCAACAACAGTAGCAACAAAACAAAGTAAAAAAAAAAGGGGGAGGGGGAATCAAGTAGATTTCAAGAAAGATAACTAAAGAAACAATTGTAACCCTTAAACTAGACCAAGCTTTACTCCTAGTCCTAGCCCAGCCCCTACCCCTACCATTAATCCTAGTCCTTACCATAGGCCTAACACTAAATGAAGTCCTAGGCCTTGCCTAGATTGAGCTGTAATCTTAACTTCTTACTCCTGCCCACTCCTCAACCACAACTCCCCCCCCCCTCAAAGAAAAGAAAAGAAAAGAAAAGAAAAGAAAAGAAAAGAAAAGAATAAGCCCAGGTGAGACATTGTTTAAAATGCTTGGCTGCTTACTAAGAGGTCAACTGACCTTTGAATACACTAGCATTCCAAAGGAGAAAGTTGTAGCAGTGTGCTTCCATAAAGATAGTTGTAGTTGTTTAGTGCCATTGAGTCGATTCCGACCCATAGCACCCTGTGTAGGGTTTCTGAGGAGCAGCTGGTGAACTTGAACCACCAACCTTGCAATTCCAATGGCTTTGCAGTCCGCCGCCTTAGCCCTCAATTACAGCCTGGGAAACCGTATGGGACCATTCCATCCTGGCCTATAGGGTCACTGGGACTCAGAATTGACTGGCTGGCAACAGCTACCACCATCCGTTACTTTGTCATACTGTTGTTGTGTGCTGTTGAGTCAGATTTGACTCAAAGTGACCCCAGTTTCCAATATTGGCTGGTGGGTTTGAGCTACCAACCAGTCATTACCAGACCAGTGTTTATCCTACAGGGCCACACCAGGACTCTTGCATAGTACTCTGATGCTGGTAGCTATGCCACTAGTGTTGCAGATATCAACAGGGTCATCCATAATGAATGGGTTTCAGCAGAGCTTCCAAAGTAAGACAGTAGGAAATAAGTCCTGGTGCTCTACTTCTGAAAATCAGGCAGTGAAAATCCCATTGATTACAACAAGAGTAGTATGACGTAGTGCTGGGATCTGAGCCCCGTTGGTTGGAAGGTACTCAAAACCCACAGTGATCCTGGAGATGGTGCAGGAATGTCTCATTGTGTGGTACATGGGGTTGTCATGAGCCAGATAGCAATTAGCTGCAGCAATATAAATTAGGAGAATCTGGGGAATGGGGGTTAGGGGATGGGGCTGACTCTCAGGCATCTTTGACGTAAGAGACCAGTGGGAAATGTACCTGCCAATGGCCTTAAGAGTGGCTAGGTGGCCAGCTATCTATACGGGAGGCCTGCATGTGTGGTGGTGGGTTTAGCTCCAGCAGGCATCCTGAGATGTCTGTTAGAATTTGCAAGTGATTGGTGAGGAGCCCCTGCTCCCTAGGGAACCTCCCTGCATCCTCAGTTGCTAATGGTGAGAAGGTCCTGTACTTTCCCAACATCAGCAACTAAAGCAAAACCCTGGCAAGGCTGCCCGCTTCCAGGGTCCTGCTTTGAAAACAAATGTTTTCAATCTCTTTCTTGATCAAGACCATGATTTAAACCAATAGTTGCCAGTTGTGTAGGTTGTTAGGTACCATCAAGTCAGTTCCAACTCAATAGCAACCCTATGCACAACAAAACCTGACACTGCCTAATCCTGTACCATCCTCACAATTGTTATGTTTGAGCCCATTGTTGTAGCCACTCTGTAAGACCTTCTCATTTGAGGGTCTCCCTATTTTTTGAGGACCCTCTACTTTATCAAACATGATGTCATTCTTGAGGAACTCACCCTTCCTAATAACATGTCTAAAGTTTGTGAGATGTCACTTCTAAGGATCATTCTGACTATACTTCTTCCAAGACAAATGTTTGTTCTTCTGGAAGTCCATGGTATATTCAGTATTCTCTATCAACAACATAATTCAAATGCGTCAATTTTTTTCTGGTCAGTCTTATTCATTGTCCTGCTTTTGCATTGAAAATATCATGAATTGGGCCAGGCACACCTTACCCCTCAAAGTAACATCTTTGCTTTTTAACACTTTAAAGAGCTCTTTTGTAGTAGATTTGTCTAATGCAGTACAGCATGTGATTTCTTGACTGCTGTGTCTGTGTTAACTGTGGATCCAAGTAAAATGAAATCCATCAATCTTGACTCCATTTATCATGATGTTGCTTATTTGTCTAGTTGTGAGGAATTTAATTTTTTTTGCAATGAGTGTAATTCCTGCTGAAGGCTATAGACTTTGTTCTCCATCAGTAAGTGTTTCAAGTTCTCTTCATTTTCAGTAAGATTTTTGTTAGGAGGGATACACTGGAGAAGGATATCATGTTTGGTAGGGTGGAAGGTCAGAGAAAAAGAGGAAGACCCCCCAGTGAGATGGATTGGCCAAGTGGCAGCATCGATGGACTTAAGCGTGGCAACAGTAGTGAGGCTGGCCCAGGATAGGGCAGTGTTTCATTCTGCTGTACATAAGGTCGCTATGAGTTGGTACCGACTCGACGGCTCCTAACAACAATAATGGGATTTTGTCATCTGGATATTGCAGGTTGTTAATAAGTCTTACTCCAATCCTGATGCTGCATTCTTGTTCATATAGTCTAGCTTCTCAAATTATTTGCTCAACATACTGATGGAATAAGTATGGTGAAAGGATGCAATCATGCAGAATCTCATCGTTCTGTTAGAACAACTGCCTCTTGGTCTATGTACTGGGTTTCCATGAGTACAACTAGCTGCTTTGAAATTCCCACTCTTTGCAATGTTCTCCATAATTTTCCACATTCTACACAGTAAAATACTTTTGCATAGTCAATAAAACATAGTTAAACATCTCTCAGGTATTCTTTGCTTTTAGCCAAGATCCATCTTTTCTCAGTACTGATATACTTCATTCCATGTTGTCTCCTGAATATGGATTGAATTCATGGCAATTCCCTGGGAGTGTACTGCTGTAACTGTTACTGAATTATCTTCGGCAAAATTTTACTTATATGTGATATTAACTATATTGCTCAAAATTTCCATAATTTGTTGGATCAACTTTTTTTGGAATGAGTATGATTTCTTCTAGTCAGTTGGTCAGTACTATGGATTGATTTGTGTCTCTCATAAATATGTGTTGTAAATCCTAACTTCTATTCCTAGCCTTAGGATTGCATTTGGTAATGGGTTGTTTTGTTACACTGATAAAGCAGGATTAGTGTAGGATGTATCTTGAGTCAGTTTCTCTTGAGGAATAAAAGAGATTAAATAAGTAGAGCAGGGATGGGAAAAGATAGATTTCATACCTCATGAAGATCCACAAAGGACCAAGGGATAAGGACCTTTCACCAGAACTAATGGAAAAGTACCCCGAATTCAGACTCCTAATCTCCTGAACTATAAGAAAATAAAACTTTGGTTGTTAAAGCCATCCATCTACTTGTGATATTTCTGTTTTAGAAGCATTAGGTAACTAAGACAGAATTTGGTACCAAATACTTGCAATATGGAAATGTTTTTGAAATTGGAGAATAATTGGAGACTGACAGTGTTTTAAGGTATCTACTGGACAGCTAACCACAAGGTTGACGGTTCAAGTTAACTAGCTGCTCCTTGGAAACCTTATACAGTGTTGCTATGAGTCAGAACTGATTGGGCAGCATTAACCGACCACAAGAACAATAATAAAAGCCTCAACAGCCTTGAAGAGACTATTGGTAGGATTATGGACATCCGAAGCAATTCTGGTGAGAACTCAGAAGGAAGTGAAGAGAGTCAGAGAGAAAGTCTCTATTATTTAGGGAATACAGATGGTACCAGCAACAGGAAGTTGATAGAAATGTGGACATTAAATGTGCTCTGGTAAGGATTTCAAAGGAAATGATGAGCATGTGATTGGACAATGGAGGAAGAGCGATGCTTTTGATGCAATGGTAAAGAACTTGTTTTAATTATGTTCAAATGCATGGAGGAAGGTGGTTGTTGTTTTCCGACTCATAGAGACCCTGTACAGGGTTCCAAGGAGCATCTGGTGAGTTTGAACTGCCACCCATGTGATTCAAACTGACCTTGAAGTCCAGTGCCGTACTGCACAGCAGCACTTGTGAATGATGATCTTGGATGTCTGGATCTTGGATGGTGTAAGAAAGACCTTAATGGGCAGCATGGTTTCTCCTTGCTATTTATAGTAAAATGTGAGATGAAAGAGATGGCCTTACAAATGAAATGTGTAAAGTGAAAACAAAGCTAGAAACCTTGGAAAATACTGCTGTACAAACTGAAGAACAGTGGTTGTTCACCAAGGACATGACTACACAATCTTTTGTTAAAGAGATTAATCATGGGAGTGATGGATCTAACCAACTACCACAGCTCGATATTTCTGGCTCTTCCTTTCTCTCCCCTTCTAGTGTGTATTTTATAATGTAATGCAAGGAAAACCAAGATTCAAAAGACAGCTAAGCATCTTAACGTTATTTCCCCTCTTTTCCCCTTTCCAACCATGTCTCAATCTCTGTATCACATAGTCCTGTTGTTCCAAGGTTGTACATACATCATTATTGACCTCTGTCCCACTTAGCCCATGCAAACCTGCCTAATTGTTCTGTCTTTCGCTTTGTTCTTCCATTCCCCTTTCCCTTTTTGTATATTGCCCCCCTTCCCAGCACCCAAACTGTCCTGTGTCTATCCTCTGCCTTGTGCTCCACTTTTCCAGCCTTCCCCTCACACCACTCCCCACTTCCCAGCAACCAGCAAAGATTTCCCCCCACTCCCCTTCAGTATGGGTTCTTTTTCTTAGTCTTTTACAGTAGTGGTCCTTTGCAGCATTTCTGCTTTTGTGACTGACTAATTTCACTCAACATAATGTCCTCAAGGTTTATCCATGTTAAGCGGTGGCTTGCAGCTTCTTTGTTATTCTTCGAGGAACTATAATATTCCATTGTGTGTATGTACCACAGTTTGTTTATTCATTCTTCAGTTGATGGGCAATTTAGCTGCCTCCATCTTTTTGCTATTGTAAATAGTGCTGCTATGAACATTGGTGTGCAAATATCTTCTCATGTTGTGGCTCGTTTTTCTTGTGGGTAAATACCAAGTAGAGGAATTGCTGGATCATAAGGTATTTCTATTTCCAACCTTCTGAGGAAATGCCATATTGCTTTCCAGAGATGTTGGACCATTTTGCAGTCCTACCAGCAATGCAGGAATGTCCCAGTGTCTCCACATCCCCGCCAGCATTTATTGTCCTCTGCATTTTTGATCTTTGCTGTTGTTGCTGGTGAGAGATGATATCTCATTGTTGTTTTGATTTTCACCTCTCTAATGGCTAGTGATCGTGAACATTTCTTCATACGCTTGTTGGCTGCCTGGATCTCCTCCTTGGTGAAGTGTCTGTTCATGTCCTGTGCCCACTTTTTTATTGGGTTATTTGTCTTATTCTTGTAGAGGTGTTGTAGTTCCCTATATAGTTTAGGAATAAGTCCCTTGTCTGATATGTCATTGCAAAAGATTTTTCCCCATACTGTGGGTTCCCTTTTTACTTTTCTGGTGAAGTCTTTTGATGCACATAAGTTTTTAATTTTTAGTATGTCCAACTCATCTATTTTGTCTACTTTTGTTTGTGTAGTTTTTAAAATGTTTGGTAGTCTGTTTATTCCCTGAATTTGT
>NW_006408800.1:872576-876440 GCF_000296735.1 Chrysochloris asiatica | reverse complement strand
CATAGCGACCCTGTACAGGGTTTCCGAGGGTGTAAATCTTTATGGGAGTAGAAAGCCTCATCTTTCTCCCGCGGAGCGGCTGGTAGTTTCGGACCACTGTAGCCGTGAAGTAAATTTTGAAGTCAGGGAGTGGAGACCTCCAACCTTATTCTTTTTCTTAAGCAGTGGTTTGCTTATCCTGGGTCTCTTTCCTTTCCATATAAAGTTTGTAATTGTTTTTTCCATCTCTTTGAAAAATGTTGTTGGAATCTTGGTTGGGATTGCTTTATATGTGTAAATTGCTTTGGGCAGTACTGACATTTTCACAATGTTAAGTCTTCCTATCCAGGAACATAGTATGTTCTTCCATTTTTGTAAATCTCTTTTGGTTTCTTGTAGTAGCGTTTTGTACTTTTCTTCGTATAAGTCATTTGTTTCTCTGGTTACATTTATTCTGAGATATTTCATCCTTTGGATAGCTATTGTAAATGGTATTACTTTCCTACTGTCCTTTTCAAGGCTATCATTTTTAGTATATAGGAATCCAACTGATTTTTGTATGTTGATCTTAAATCCTGCCACTTTGCTGAATCTTCCAGTGAGGTCTAGTAGCTTTTTTTTCTGAATCTTTGGGGATTTCTATGTATAGAATCATATTGCCTGCACATAGAGTTTTACTTCCTCTTTGCAAATTTGGATACCTTTAATTTCCCTCTCTTACCTTAGCTTATGCTAAGACTTCCAGCACAATATTGAATAGGAGTGATGACAAAGGGCATCCTTGTGTGGTTCCTGTTCACAGAGGGCAGGCTTTTGGTTTCTCTCCATTAGGAGTAATGTAGGCTATTGGTTTTGTATATATGCTTTTAATTATGTTGAGGAATTTCCCTTCAGTTCCTGTTTTGTTGTGTGTTTTTATCAGGAATGGATGTTGGATTTTGTCAAATGCCTTTTCTGCATCAATCGATATGATCATGTGGTTGTTTTCCTTTTTTCTTATTTATATGGTGGATAATTTAGATTGTTTTTCTAATGTTGAACCATCCTTGTATCCCTGATATGAATTCCACTTGATCATGATGTATTGTCTTTTTGATGTGTTGCTAGATTCTGTTGGCTAGGATTTTGTTGAGAAATTTTGCATCTGTGTTCATGAGGGATATTGGTCTATAATTTTCTTTCTTAGTGATGTCCTTCCCTGGTTTTGGTATGAGGGTTATGCTTGCTTCATAAACTGTATTAGGAAGTTTTCCATCCTCCTCTATCTTCTGGAATAATTTGAGTAGAATTGGTGGCAGTTCTTCTCTGAATGTTTGGTAGAGTTCTCCAGTGAAGCCATCTGGGCCTGAACTTTTTTTGGTTGGAAGTCTTTTGATGACCTGATCAATTTCTTCTTTTGTTATGGGTTTGTTCAGGTTTTCTATTTCACTGTGTGTAAGGTAGGTCATTCATGTTTATCTAAAAATGTAACCATCTCTTTTAAGTTTTTAAATTTGTTGCAGTACAGCTCTTCATAATATTTTGTTATTATCCTTTCGATTTCCTTCGGTTCCATTGTGACATCACCCATGTGGTTTCTAATGTATGTTATTTGTGTCTTTTCTTTTGTTAGGTTTGCCAATGGTCTGTCAATTTGTTAATCCTTTCAAAGAACCAGCTACTTGTCCTAATACATTCTGTAGTTTTTCTTTTTTCTCTAATTTATTTCTGCTCTAATCTTTTTTGTTTCTTTTCTTTTGGTGGCTGTAAGTTCCCTCTGTTGGTCTGTTTCTAATTGTTGTAGATGCTGTGTTAATGTGTTAATTTTGGTTCTTTCTTCTTTTTGGATGTGTGTGTTTATTGCAATAAATTGTCATCTCACCACTGCTTTCGCGGTGTCCCAAAGATTTTGGTATATTGTGTTTTCTTTCTCGTTTGTTTCAAGGAACTTTGTTAATTAACGTTTAATTTCTTCTACTACCCAGTTGCTTTTCAGCAGGGTGTTATTCAGTTTCCATTTATTTGACTTGATTTCCTTGTTTTTCCTATTGTTGATTTCTAATTTGATAGCATTGTGGTCTAAGAAAATGATTTGTAGTATTTTGATATTTGTAAATTTATGGATATTTGTTTTGTGACCTAAGACATGTTTTATTCTGGAGAATGTTCCATGGGCACTGGAAAAGAATGTGTGTTGTGCAGTTGTTGGGTTGAATGCTCTGTGCACATCTATGAGGTCCAGTTGGCTTATTGTGTTGTTTACTTCTTCTGTGTCTTTGTCAAGTTTCTTTCTGGTTGTTCTTTCCATTTTTTAAAAAAATATTTTATTGTGAATTGTGTGACAGTCTACATGGGAGAACATTAGCGTTACATTCATTCCATCATCTACCATTTCATTGGCATAGTTACCATCCCGTCCATGCATCCTCATCCAGCCAAAAGGTGTACCCTGTAAGACTGCACACACACCCCTCCCCACAGTCCTCATACGCTTTCCATCTCCTGATCCCGAGTCCCCAGCCACACCATCTCTCTCTCTCTCTCTCTCTCTCTTTTTTGATTACTAGTCAGAATTTATTGAATAGATTCTTGACCTGAAGAGTTATACAATAATAGACAGATTACAAAGATTTTCTCAAAGTTCAAAAAATAAGATTTCTGTATCTGTCTTTTAGACTGTCAACAGCTCTTTGATGTATTGTGCAGCTTTAGGAGACTATGAACACATCATGATCATTATCCAGCATAACCAGATGACATGAATCAATTTTACCGATAAAAGGAGATAGGCAGCTAGAAGGATAATGAGGTAGAAGATGATTTGGGATTTGAAAGAACTATCCCTGAACAACCTGCCTTCCCCCCATTCCCACCCCCCAGAACAGCAATTTCAAAATCAAAGAATACCAAGATAAAAATAGCGTTTTTGTCTGGAAAAACTGAAAACAAAATTTAAATAATTTAGGAAATGAACATTCCGATAACCTAAATTCCATTACTGTTCACCAGATTTGAGAAAAGACTTCCTCAATTTCCAAAGTAAAATTTTAAACCAATTTACATTTTAAAATTATCAGAGAAATCAATTATATTTTCATGTCAGACAAAGTAAATATCTTCATATAATAACTTTACTTTAATTAAAAATGGACTCCTGATGTGGCATTGTAGGATCAGCACTAACTGCAAACCACAAGGTCGGTAGTTCAAATCCATCAGCTGCTTCTTGCAAACCCTATGTAGGGTCTCTATGGGTTGGAACTGACTCAACAATGATTTAAAAATATAACAGAGATAAAACATATATCTTTTTTTTTTATCACTGAAAATTTTAATACTATTTATATATTCAGAAGTAAATCATATTTTCACAGTACATTAACAGTGAGTTTTGCTTCTTTACAAACATCATAGGGGAATACACACATATACATGTGCTTTCTTATGTAAATTTTCACAGAAAATATTTTAAAGACTTATTTCAAAACAATTTAAAAAATTGTACTTTAACTTTACATTCTCTCACTAAAAACAAGTAATTTATTAAAAATTCCAGAATATGTCTGCATGTATGCTTTTTCTGTTAACAAATATATTTGTATTTCATAGTCATTTTGCTTAATTTTTTAAAATGTTTTATTGTGAATTATATGATAGAACTTTAGTTTTACATTCATTCCATCGTATATCATTTAATTGCCTTGGTTCCAATCCCCTCCATGCATCATCAACTGACCAAAGGGTATATCCTTGAAACCCACCCCTACACTTCCCTGCCCTCCCCCCCCAAGTCTTCGGCCCGCAGTCCCTCTCCCTCTCTTGATCCAAAGTCCCCAGTCGCTTCATCATTCCACGTCATCGTCTCTGTCTCTATCTCAGGCCTCTCTGCTTCTCTGGGTAGGGTCC
>NW_006408800.1:859234-859717 GCF_000296735.1 Chrysochloris asiatica | reverse complement strand
TTTATTTCCAGGAACTTTGTGAATTCACGTTTAATTTCTTCTTTTACTCAGTCGCTTTTCAGCAGGGTGTTGTTCAGTTTGCATGTCTTCGATTTTATTGATTTGGCCTTCTTATTGTTGATTTCTAGTTTTATGGCATTGTGGTCTGAGAAGATGCGCTGTAGAATTTTGATGGTTGTGAATTTATGGAGGCATGCTTTGTGACCTAACACGTGGTCAATTCTGGAAAATGTCCCATGCTCACTGGAGAAGAATTGTGTTGTTGGATAGAATGTTCTGTATTCATCTATGAGGTCAAGTTGGTTGATTGTGTTGTTAAATTCCTCTGTAGCAATGTCAAGTTTGTTTCTGGTTGTTCTATCCATTTTTGAGAGTGGTGTATTGAAATCCCCACTATAATTGTGGATTTATCTATTTCCTTCTTCAATTCCATTAAGGTTTGCTTCATGTATCTTGGTGCTCTTTCATTGGGAGCGTATATGT
>NW_006408800.1:858268-858883 GCF_000296735.1 Chrysochloris asiatica | reverse complement strand
TTCAATCTATTGACATTCAATGTAATTATCGATAAGTACAAATTGATTGCTGTCATTATGTTACTTTTTTGGCAGTGCTGATCGTTCTTTGGTTCTGCTTTCTTTCTTGTGTTGGTTTTAGGTCTTTTGAGTTGTTTTTGGTCAGTTTCCTCGTTTCTCTGTTCGCTTGTTCTCCTTGGGAATTCATTTTTAGGGTATGTTGTGGAGTGTGAGCTTTCTTTGGGATTACCTTGTTGTCTACTAACTCTTCTCTGCATTTAGGATACTCCATTGTAACCTGTACTTTACCTGGCATCCCCACCACCTGGGCTTTCATTGCTGCATTTGTCCCTTCTTTGACATTGATGTGTTTTTGGCCTTCAATTGATCTCCCCGTTCTTTTGATTTTGTCGTTGTAGTCTCGTTCTGCTCTGGACTCCGCTGTTGGCTTTGTTCCAGGTGGTATTGCCATATTTGTCAATCTCTGTTTGTTGTCTGTTCTTTGTCCACAGAACTCCCTTTAGGATGTTTTGAAGTGCTTGGTTGGTTTTGATAAAATCTTTCAAATTCTGTTTATCCTGGAATGTTTTGATCGAACCATCATATTTGATTGATAGTTTTGCTGGATAGACGATT
>NW_006408800.1:854018-857463 GCF_000296735.1 Chrysochloris asiatica | reverse complement strand
TTTCTTATTGGTCATGGTTATTGTTTTATTATTATTAATGTGATCAAGAGATGGGCTTCCCTTTTCATCTGTAATGCGTAGCAAATGTTGTTGGTTCTCGTTTAAGTGGTGGAGTATTATGTTGTAGCTTGGCTATATGGCCACAACTGCTACTTCTTCTTATGGGACATAGGGAGGATAAGTTCCCACCTCCATGAGGGATGTGTAGTCAAAAAGACAAAAAGCAGAAGTAATAAACACACGGACAGAAATCACCACATTGGAACAGATATGTGGCTTTGGTTAACTTTTTCTGTTCCCTGTACCCGCCAACTTTCTCACACTCTCCGTGCGTGGGTGAGCTGCACCCAGCTGATTTTTATTGGGATCTCAAGCCAGGGCAGGGAGACTTGGGGCGGGAGGAAGCTATATCATCTCTTTCCCTTCTGGGAGATGCAGCTTTCCAAACGGGTCTGCCCTGGCCCTGCCTTCTAAACTCTGCAATCGCAGGAGCAACCCATGTCCCTGCAGGATAGAGTCCCAAAATACGTGTTTTCTTTATCCTTGTTAGTGTGGTTTCTCAAAAATGTGGGTTCAGGAGAGTTTATGATAGTTTAAAATCCATGGGACTGGTATATGAAGGGTTCCTTTGTGAGATCCCACTGCTAGCTAGGAGTGGGGGCAGGGGACTTAGCTGCAACAACAGATGGGGGATGATGGATGACATCAAGAAGCCGCTGCAGACTTTCTCACACTCTCCGTGTGTGGGTGAGCTGCACCAGGCCGATTTTTATTGGGATCTCAATCCAGGGTGGGGAGACTTGGGGCGGGAAGAAGCTATATCGCCTCTTGCCCTTTTGGGAGACGCTGCTTTCGAAACACCAGCCCTGGCCCCGCCCTCTAATCTCTGCAGTCGCGGGAGCGACCCTCCCCACAGGAAAGAGTCCCAAAATATGCGCTTTTCTTTATGCTTATTAGCACGGTTTCTCAAAAATGTGAGTCCAGGAGAGTTTATGATAGTTTAAAAGCCATGGGACTGGTCTATGAACGTTTCCTTTGTGAGATCCCACTCGTTTTTCCTACCGGAGCACGTCCCTACCTTTCCTGGCTATCCTGCCATACTGGAAGTCTCTCCCACCCTCCCTCTCTTAACAGGTGCATTTAATCCATTTACATTCAGTGTAATTATCAATAGGTATTGATTAATTGATGCCATTATGTTTTTTTTTTTTTTTTTTTTTCTGGCGTTACTGCTTTCTTTGTTCTGTGTGTCTTCCTTTCTTGACTTCATGCTTTTTTCTTTCTTGTGAATTTCCTCATAGTTTTAATGTTTCCATGTTCTTCTTGGATTTTCATTCTCTTGGTATGTTGTGAAGTGCTAATTTTCTTTGAGGTTGCCTTATAGCCCATTAACTTTTCTCTCCATTTAGTGCAGTCTATTTTATCCTGTAATCGACCTGACCTTCTCAGCATCTGGATTTCTGTTCCTACATGTTTAACTTCTTTTACATTGTACCTGTTTTGATCATAGAATGACCTCCCAGATTCACTGAGTTTGTTCTTATGGTTTTGTTTTGTTCTTGATTCTTCCTTCTGTCCACTTAATTCTGGGAGGTGCTGCCATGTATGTCAGTCTCTGGTTGTTATCTGTTCTTGTTGGTTCTCAGTCCATAGAACTCCCTTTAGGATGTTTTTAAGTACAGGGTTGGCTTTAGCAAAATCCCTTAGCTTCTGTTTATCCTGGAATGTTTTGATTACACTGTCATATTTGATTGATAGCTTTGCTAGATAAAAGATTCTTGGTTGGCATTTTTTTTCTTTCAGCGTTTTATATATGTCTCCCCATTTTCTTCTTGCTTGTATGGTTTCTGCTGAGAGATCCGAGCTTAATCTGACTTGCTTGCCTTTTATGTGACACTTCTGTTTTCCCTATCTGCTTTCAGAAGTGTCTCCTTATCTTTGATTTTGGAGAGCTTGATTATGATATGATTTTCTTTTGGGGGTCTATCCTTTCTGGGGTTCGTTGAGCTTCTTGAATGATTATCTTTTCACTTTTTCAGGATGTCAGAGAAATTTTCTTCTATCAGTTCTTCAACTGTTTCCTCTGTAGGCTTGTGTGATTCTTCTTGTTCTGTAATGCTTATAATTCTTAAGTTAGTTCTCTTCATGTTGTCCAACAAAAATCTTAGACCTTCTTCAGATTTTTTTAATCCTTTTTTGTGTTTGTTCTTCTATCTTCGGGTATTGAGAGATTTGTCTTCCAGATCACTGATTCTGCCTTCCATCTCGTCTATTCTACTCCTTTGCCCTTTCAGAGTATTGTCTATTTCTGATACTCTGTTATTAATCATTTGTACTTCTTTCTGTAGGTTTTGAATTGTTTCCAATGCTGTATCTATTTTTTTTTTTAAATATTTTATTGTGAATTATGTGATAGTTTACATTGGAGAACATTAGTTTCACATTCATTCTATTGTTTATCATTTCATTGCTATGGTTACAATCCCCTCCATGCCTCATCAACCAGCCTGCACCCCGGTCATCAGCATACAACCCCTCTCCCTCTCTGGATCTAAAGTCTGTAGCTGCTCTATCTCTCCACGTCATCATCTCTGCTTCCATCTCTGGTGTCACTGCTTCTCTGGGTAGGGTCCCACTCTCCGCTTTTCCCCATTGATGGTCCCAGGGACCTCCGCTTCTAGACTGGAATGTTAATCACTACTCTACTTGCTATAAAATGTCTACCTTTACATTTCCAACCCTCACAATCAGTCCTGATAACAATTATTCACTATTGTATCACAAGACACCTATCTGCATTTCATTTCATCAGCCCCACCCAGATAGATTGGATACTACTCATTGGAGATTCTACCTTGCTGTATCTATCTTATCTGATTGTTCCTGTAGAGCTTTCCTGACTTCTTCCTTGTTTTTCTCAACTCCATTTTAAAGTGTTTTGAAACATTTTATAATCATTTTTCTGAATTCTCTCTCAGGCATTTTCAAGGCCTGCCCTCCTTCCAGAATGTATTCCAGGTCTACCTCTAGGTCATTTGTCTCAGACATTTTATCTCTTGTTTCTGGACATGTGCTGATATGGTCATCAGCTTTTTCTTCTTGGACATGTTTAGTGTTTATCTGTGGCCTTAATATTTAATTGAGTATGTGTTTTGGTATTTTTTATGCTTTCTGATTGCTTCAGGAAGATTGATCAGGATGTAGGCTTCCCTTTTCACTCTTCTTATTGCTTAACTCAGAGTAACTTTCATAGGTGTTGTCTGTTTCCCTGGTATATGGCAGTTGGTATTGGTTCTTGCCTGGGTTTTGGTGTTTTATAGAGTGTGATTATAGCTTGGCTATATGGCAGCAGTTGCTGACTCTTCTTGTGTAATATATGGAGAGAAAGAGTCCTCCAAAGGTAGATGGGAGAGCATAAAATAGCAAAACAGGACCAGTGGGGGGG
>NW_006408800.1:850635-853918 GCF_000296735.1 Chrysochloris asiatica | reverse complement strand
AAAGACGGGTAATAATAACCAAAAAATAGCAACAAAAAAAACTAGACTGAATACTGCAGTCTATAATCACAGAAAAGGGAGAGGAGAGAGAGAAGAAAAAACAAAATCTGTAGCCTAATATGAGTATGACTTTAATGTCCTTTCTTCAGCTCCTTGCTTTTAAAACTGCCTGAGAGATTTCAAGATGCCAGTGTTGGTTGTTATGCTATACCTTGGGCCTTAATTTAATTTTTGGCCTATTTTGTTTTTAAACTCTCTTTCCCTCTCTACAGCCTTGTCCTGCCCTTTCCCATATTAAAAAAGAAAACAAAAAAACATTCAGGGCCTGTTCTTGGGCTGAGTATCTGTGCACATGTGTGGTAGAAGAACCCACCAGTGGTGAAGGTTGGGGGTGTCCACTCGCTCAGGCTCCCCCTCAAGTCAGCAGAATGGAGGTGTGCAAACAGTGTGTGCGCCAATGACCAGATCCTAAAAAAAGAAAATAAGAACAAAGCAAAACTGACAAAGTGTATTGTCCACCTTTGATCTAAGGTTCCCTTGGGCATTTTTCTGTGGTGTGTCTGTTCTCCTGCTTGGTGTTTCCATTTGGTCTTGCCCAAGATGTTGGCTCCGGGACTCTGAGCCTGGCAGACTCAAAAGTATGCTACTTTTTACTTCAGCTTCAACTTCCACTAGCTGTAAGCTATCAAACTTTGAAAATATTCCTAGCTTTGTGGTTCCGAGTTTTGGAGCTCTGCCTTGGATCTGCTCTGCCTGGTATTCTGTGGTATGGCTGACAGTGAACCTCACTGCACCCCCACTCTAGTCGCCATCAAGCCCTGCCTCCCTTAGCCTTCTTCTGATTGATGATATTGAACTTCTTCATCATCTCTTTCTACAGATGTAGTCAGTTTGATTCCTGTGGATTTCATCTGGTGAGGTCCATGTGCATAGTCCTATTTTATATTGTTTTAAAAGGGTATTTCCAACAAAGAAGTCATTGGTCTTGCAAAATTCTATCTTGTGACATGCAGTGTCATTTCTCTCACCAAAGCCATATTTTCCAACTATTGATCCTTCGTCTTTGTTTCCAATTACCATTGACTAGCGTAGTGGTTACGAATCGGGCTGCGAACCTTAAGGTCAGCGGTTCGAAACTACCAGCCGCTCTGCGGGAGAAAGATGAGGCTTTCTACTCCCGTAAGGATTTACACCCTCGGAAACCCTGTACAGGGTCGCTATGGGTCGGAACCGACTCGACGGCACTTAACAACAACAACAATCAATACATCTTGATAGCATATTTGATCAGTTTCTGACTGAAGAAATTGGTAGAATTATTCAATTTTGTCATACTGGCTTTAGTTGTTGATGCGCAAATTTTAATAATAGTTGTATTAACTGGTGTTCCTCATAGGCCTATGGATAGTTCTCTATTACAGATAGCATAGTACGTCAAGAAAAATCTTGAAGTGTTCTTTTTGATGATGAATGTGATGCCATTCCTTTTTTATTTGTCATTCCTAGCATAGTAAACCATGTGATTGTCAGATTCATAATGGCCAATACCTGTTCATTTCAGCTCGTTATGCCTAGGATATCAATGTTTATGCATCCCAATTCCTTTTTTTGACAACTTCTGATTTTCTTAGAGTCATACTTCGTGCAGTCCATGTTCTGGTTACTACTGGCTGTTTACAGGTATTTCTCCTCATTTTGATCTGTGCCCCATCTACAAATGAGTGTCCTGAAAACTTCACTCCATTCACATCATCTCGGTCAGCTTTACTTTCAGCAGTCAATTCTTCCTCATGTATATTTTGAGTGCCTTCCATCCTGAAGACCTCATCTTCTTACACTGTATCTAACAATATTCTGATGCTCTTTATCATGTTTCAACATTCAGTATTCTGGTGCTGTCTGACAGTGTTCCGTTCCACTACTAGTCATAAGGTTTTTAGTACTGAGTATTCAGAAGTGGTTCATCTCTCCTTCTTCTTAGTCTGTCTTTGCCTGGAAGCTCAGCTGAAACGTGTCCACCATCGGTGACCCTGCTGGTATTTAAAATACCAACGGCATAGCTTCCAGCGTAACAGCAACACACAAGCCACTACAGCATGAAAAACTGACAGACAAGTGCTGTTTCTGGATAGTAAAAGTCTGAAATCAAGGTAACAGTAGAGTCACATTTCCTTCAGAATCTCTGCAGGAGGATCCTTCCTCGTGTCTTCCAGCTTCTGGCAGCTCCAGGTGTTCCTTAGCTCATGTGTCCACCCAATCTCTGACATTGTCTCTACCTGGTCACCTTCCTTCTGTGTCTCACATCACCTTCTGCCTTCCTCTTATATGGACATTTGATGTAGGGCCCACCTGGATAACCCAGGATATGTTCATGTCAAGACTCTGAACTTATTACCCCTGCTAAGAACCTCTTTCCAAATAAAGTCATGTTCTAAAGAATGGTCCTTCTCTGTGACAGGCAGGTGTCCAGTTCTGAGATACTTAGCCAGGGACGGGTGACAGACAAAGCAGTGGCTGCAGTGTAAGGAGATAAAATGGGAACATAGGCTCCTGCCCCCGACAAGGGTATATAGACCAGGGACCACCACCCGAGTCGGCCTCCTCAAACAGGCAGGCACTTGCAGTTGCATCTCTGTAGAGTCTGGACCCAGAAGACCCTTGGCATGCAGTTTATTGTCTTCATTTCTACTGACTCCTGGTGACATGGCTCCTGCACTTCCTAATGGGGTGAGGCTCAGTCAGCCTTGGAGCAAGAGGGTTTGCCACCTCCCCTGTGACTGAAGTGTATCCTGGAAGGCAGGGCCTTCAAAGACTCCAGTTTTGGTCGCAGGGCCAAGCCTGGATGGGTGATGGAGACTTCCTGAGAGCTTGACGTCTTTAGTGGTATATGTGCCGCTGTCTTTTATGACACATTGTTCAACAAACTGTGAAATACTGTCTTAGATATTTTACATCCAATAAAAGCTTCCTAGTGCAAGCAGTAATAGATGGCGAAGTTGCAGAATGCCATCAGAGGACATTACGAACAAAATACTTCATTTTGCAGTACTATTTTCCATAGAAATATCTATCAGTGACAATTATAAATGGTCTGTGATTTGGTGCGGAGGCTTTTTTTTAGTGTCTAACCAAAATTGATTTTGAGCTCTTTGCAGTGTTTTTTTTATTTTTTTTTAATTTAATGTTTTTATTGGATTGAGTGAAAGTTTACAGGGCACATCATCAGTTTCACATTCAACAATTCATATAACTTGTTTCATTACATTGATTATAATCCCCCTCC
>NW_006408800.1:831731-847600 GCF_000296735.1 Chrysochloris asiatica | reverse complement strand
GCTGTGAGCCTTCCAACCTTCTAAGTATTCCTTTATATGTGGTTCAGAGTTCTGGGACCATCCCCTGAGCCTGCTTGGTCGGATATTCTGTGTTGTTGTTGGCGGAGCTCTCTGCTATATGTCCACCCGATCCGCTATCTTGTTTTTTCCCTCCTCTTTGCAGTGTTTTTAAGGAAACTGTGTCTACTGGTGTTTTACAGGCAAATCACATTGGCAGTGTTCTGGCTATAACACTTCTTTCTGAGTATTTTGTCAACCATGGATGTCTTTGAGTTCAATCCTTCATCCCAAATGTGAGGCTATACCTGAAGAAAATCTGCTATAATTGCTCACAGCAGTGTGGGGAATGTGGGGAAGTTAAGGCTCAGAGACATCTGAAAGGGGCTGCCCTCCGGGCCTGCTAGGCTTTGAGGTTTTGGCCTTGGGGTTCAGCCAGGGTTCTGAGGCATTATTCTGGTCTCCAGATCACCCCAGCCTCTCCACTCCTCCTTGGGACCTCACCAAAGGGCTCCCCCACCCCAACTTCCCCTTCTCCTCCTCCCTGCATCCTGGGAGCCCAGGAGAGGGAAGTGTGTGAGGTCCTTGTATGGGTCAGCCTGTTCTGTTCCTACACCTCATTGGAGCTTGTACCCCACATTTAATCTGCTGGGGGTAGTCCCAAATTGAGCACTCCTCGTTTTGTCCGTCCTGGTACCCAGTAAAGGCCACATGTGCTTGTTGAGTGGAGTGTGTCGCTGATGTGATGGGCTGCTGCAGCGTCCAAGGCTACTGCTATTGGTGAGGTCCCAGGGAGGGGTGCTTTTATTTCATTTTAAGTTTTTATTGTGAATTGAGTGGTAGTTTACATGGGAGAATATCAGTTTTGCACTCTTCCTATTTTATTTCGTTTCATTGCAAAGATTACAATCCCTCCATGCATCATCATTCAACAGTATTTCCTTCTATCCCCTCTGTGTTTTTTTGGGGGGTTATTTTGGAGGGGTAGGGGTGATGTACACAAAAACACTCAGGAATATATAATCATTTAAACAACCAAAGGGCATATTCTGCAAGCCTGCCCCCTGGCCTCCAGCACACAGCCTTTCTTTTTCCATGAGTCTGGAGTCCTTAACTGCTCTCTCTCCATGTCATCATCTCTGTCTCCATCTCTGGTATCACTGCTTCTCTGGATATGGTCCCACATTCCACTCTTGCTCTTCTCTCTTGATTGTCCTAGGGTCCTCTGTTTCTGGACTGTAAGATTATCTACTTCCCCCCTTTATGTTACAAAACTTCCACCTTTACAGTTTTGACGGTTGCAATTAGTCATGATAACAATTATTCACTATTGAATTATAAAGATCTTATCCCCATCTCCTTTCACCAGACCCATGTAGACAAGATGAAAACTATTCAGTAGAGATTCTACCTTCCCTCACACACTCTGAAACTAAACTCCCCCTTGAAATCTTGTAAGTCAGTCACTTCATGCTTATAAACTCACCCCCCACCCCATTTTAGGTAGCTAATGTCTAAGTTGCCTGTCCCTATCAACCCTGTGTATAGAGGGGATAGGTTTAATCCTTGAAGTGAAGATTGCTTCCCTTTCAGTTGTATTTTGAGCTACTACATCCATAAGTATAGGTCAAGTTCATCAAATTGTAGCAATTTATACTTGTTTCCTTTATCAAATTTCTTTATTTTCCCCTAGTCGAGTTCTGATCATTCAGCCATCAAGGGTACTGTCTGCAGTTTGGGTGTTCTTGTGTTTTTCCCCTCACTTCATAGCAGCTGGATGCTTCATTTTCAGCTCTAGCCCTCTGTGGCTATGTACTTGTCCATGGGCTCATGAATCCCCAGGTCTCACCACAATTCGGACAAACCAGCCCTTCATCTCCAGGTTGACGGGAGTCTCTGGAATGTGGTTGAACTCTTTCCTCCACTTCCACACACCAGTAGACCAACGTGGTTGCCAGCAAGCTTACATGCCTGCTCGTATATTCCTTTTGAGTTTCAGTCTTGGAGAGGGGGATTTGTCCTGAAGGGACTTGCTTGCCTTGATGTCTTCCCAGCGAACAACTTGCTTGTTCTTGTAGTAGCCAACCAGACTGCTGTTTTCACAAAGAAAAAACCTTGGAAATGCTGTACACGGTGGCTGTGAGTTGGAACTGACTCCACAACCCTTAATAAAATGGCATATCCCTACCTAGATTTTTCTCTGGGCATGTTTTGTTACCATGTTTCTGATGGCTTCTCCAAATCCTAGCATACAGGTTACCATAATTTACTTGTGGATTTCCTCACTGTAAACTGTGAAACATCTTGCTACCAATTGTGACCAGTTTTTTCCTTCTCTTTACTCAAGCCTGTTCCACTCTCTCACAGGGGTCTGTGTACATTTCCTTTTTCCTCAGAATTGGGAACTTTGCAGCATCCTCTCTCTTCTCTCATTCTCTCTCTTCCTTTCTGTCAAAGAACTTCAAAATCTACCAGAGTAGTATCATTTCTCCTCCACCTAAACAAGTTCTAATTTTTCTATTTAAAATGAAAATGTCCCCTTGGAAGTTACCATCAGAAACTTTTAATAATGACCTAGGTCTTCATGAAAAAGCAAAATCTGTAGTATGTACATAGAAGCTATATAAAATCAGGAAATGTGTTTTTTTTTTTTTTTAAATCCACAGTAACTGCATTTCTTTCTGGTAGGTGAAATGGCTCCAACAGCAGGAAGTTAAACGCAGGGTGAAGAGACAGGCTCGGAGCGACCCGCAGGCTCTTTATTTCAATGATCCCATTTGGTCCAACATGTGGTATATGGTGAGTACAGGGCGCAGCCTCTTGGTCATTGGGCATTTGCAGTACCATGGTTTTCAGATGAGTGTGCAGGAAGAAAATCTTTAATGTCCCCAACAAAGCTAAATACAAACAGACATGCTTCACCTTGATGTAACAATACCTGACCTTCAAAGAGCTGGCAACTCAAACTTTCATAAAAGGTTTTTTTTTCTGAAATTATGTGAAAGTTCAAGGAGGGGATCTTTGAGCAGGGAAGTAATTTGATAGAGGCTGTAGGACTAACTGTCCCTGGATGACACAAACAGTTAACATGCTTGGTTGCAAATGGAATGGTTAGAGGTTCAAGTCCACCCAGAGCTGCCTCTAAAGGAAAAAAGGATCATTCATTAAAACCTGCATGGAGCACAGTTATACTCTGACACAGGGGTCAACAAGAATTGGAGTCAACTCACTGGCAATCAATTAATTGTTGATGTTGTTAAGTGAAGTCAATTCCATTTTGACTCTTAGTGACCCAAGGAGCGACTGGTAAGCTTGAACCAATGACTTGTGGTTAGCAGTCCAGTGCTGATCCTCCAGCATCACATGACTAGCTAGATTCTGTGGCTGGTTTCCTGCATGGAACCCCTGAAGAAAGAGGATTAGGATGAAAAAGGTACACAAACTGACATATACTCCTTCTTGATCCAGATGGGGAAAAGACTCTCTGGTACATAAGGCAGAGGAAGTGCTTCCTTGTTACTTTTACCAGCATGAGTCTCCTTTCTCTGGGCTGCCCGTCTCTGCCTTCTACACCAGGATCATACCACCCTGCCCGTGTTGGAAAGGCTGTCATAGCAAAATGTCACAAACTGGGTGGTTTACAAAAAATTCTCATCTCACAGTTCTGGAGACTGGAAATCCAAATCAGCATGTGGGCAAGGCCATGCTCCCTCTGAAATTGCTAAGGAGAGATGCTAGCTTTCCTAAATTCTAGTATAGATGCATTTTCACCTGGACTTCCTTACTCTGTCTCAGTGTCTCTTCTCAGGTAGCATTATAGTCCACCCTATTCCAGTCCAACCCAATGTTAGTTTGACTGGTAACCTTTTCAAAACAAGGTCACATTCACAGGTGCGAAGGGTAGGCACTTAAACACATCTCTTGGGGGTGTGCAGACCACTGGCTCACAGGGCTCTGTGTGTCTTCTCTGCATACAGCATTGTGGTGACAAGAACAGTCGCTGCCGGTCAGAGATGAATGTCCAAGCTGCGTGGAAGAGGGGCTACACGGGGAAGAATGTGGTGGTCACTATCCTGGATGACGGCATAGAGAGAAACCACCCCGACCTGGCCCCAAACTACGTGAGTCATTCAGAAACATACAGCCATGCAAGTAACTAAATTATATACATTAAAAAATAAATCAAGTAGGCAATGAGGAATGCAGTGCTGGGGAGAATTGGTGAAACCAACCTCCTACCTGCTGATGCCAGCAAGAGGGAGGTCACAGACGGATTTTTCCATGTTTAAGGGTCTGAGCAAACCAAGACATCCATATGTGGAAGTGGCCTTCACATGAATATTCAAAATGTGAAAAATTACCATTTTAAAAGCTTGGGCTCTAGATCCAAAGTACCTGAATTCCTGTCCTGGCTTTGCTACTTCTTAGTTCTGTGACCTTGGGCAAGTTGCTTAACTTACCCATGCCTCCGCATACAATGGGGTTAATAGTAGGACTACTATCTCAGACAGATACTGTCAAGGTCAAATGAGTTAATGACTGTGAATAACAGATTCTGACCTATGTTGTTGTTAGGTGCCATTGAGTAGGTACTGACCCATAGCGACCTTATGCACTGTAGAACGAAACACTGCCGGATCCTGAGCCAACCTCACTACTGTTGCCACACTTGAGTCCATCGATGATGCCACTTGGCCAATCCATCTCGTTGGGGGTCTTCCTCTTTTTCTCTGACCTTCTATCTTACCAAACATGATATCCTTCTGCAGTGACTCGTCCTTCCTGACAATGTGTCAGAAGTATGAGAGACGAAGTTTGGCCATCTTGGCCTCCAAGGAACACTCTGGCTGCACTTCTTCCAAAACGGATCTATTGGTTCTTTTGGCAGCCCAGGGCACTTTCAATATTCTCTTCCAACACCATAGCTCAAATGCGCCAATTCTCATACGGGCTTCCATATTCACTGTTCAACTTTCACATGCATTTGAGGTCATTGAAAATACCATGGCTTGGGTCAGGTGCACCTTAGTCCTCAACTGACATCTTTGCTATTCAACACTTTAAAAAGGTCTTGTGCAGCAGATTTACCTAATTTGTCCTTTGATTTCTTGACTGCTGCTTCCATAAGTGTTGCTAGTTGATCCAAGAAGAATGAAGTCTTTGACAACTTCAATCTTTTCTCTGTTGATAACAATGTTGTTTATTGGTCCAGTGGTGAGGATTTTTGTTTTCTTTTACATTGAGATGTAATCCATACTGAAGGCTGTGCTCTTTGATCTTCATCAGTAAATGTTTTAAGTCCTATTCACTTTCAGCAAGCAAGGTTGTATCATCTGCATATTGCAGGTTGTTAATGAATCTTCCTCCAATCCTGATGCCATGTTTTCCTTCATAGAACCCAGTTTACTGGATTATTTGCTCAGCATACAGGTTGAGTAAGTATGGTCAAAGAATATAATCTTGTCGCACACCTTTTTTAATTTTAAACCATTCAGTGTTCCCATGTTCTGTCCAAACAACTGCCTCTTGGTCCATGTACAGATTCCTCATGAGCACAATTAAGTGTTGCGGAATACTCATACTTCACAATGTTGTCCATAGCTTGTCGTGATCTACACAATCAAAAGCCTTTGCATAGTCAATAGAGCACAGGTAAACATCTTTCTGATATTCTCTGCTTTCAGCCAAGATCCACTGGACATCAGCAATGATATCCCTCATTCTATGGCCTCTTCTAAATCCGGCTTGAACCTCTGGAAGTTCTCTGTCAGTGTATGATTATAGCCTTCTGTATTACCTTTAGCAAAACTTTACTCGCATGGGATATCAGAGATTGTCTGATGATTTCCACATTCTGTTGGGTCACCTCTCTTGGAAAGGGCACAAATATGGATCTCTTCTAATCAGTCGGCCAGATAGTTGTCTTTCAAATTTCTTGGCAGAGATGAGTGAGTGCCTCCTGTGCCGCCTCACTTTTTTTAAAGATTTCAATTTTTATTCTACCAATTCCTGGTGCATATTAATACATGAAAGGTCCTAAGGAATCTGGGTACCTAACAGTGATTCAGTGAATCATATTATATCATATTGACAGATAAATATGAAGTCACTAAAAATGAGTTTTGAAGATTATGTCACAGCTTTTATGATATGCTTGAAAAGAGAAAGTCACAATTACATGAATATTATGACATGTACATAAACAAAAATGGAGCATTGTAAAAATGAAAGCTGTAAGAGTCAGGTAGTTCCATGCGTCTTCTGTTTTCCAGTAGAGTCAAAATCATTTTAAAATGGGCATCAGCATGCTGTGTCATTTGTATTCACTCTTAGGATTCCTACGCAAGCTATGATGTCAATGGAAATGATTACGATCCATCTCCACGTTATGATGCCAGCAACGAAAATAAGTACGTCATTCAGTATCCTACTTTCTTGTCTCCTTGTTTCTCCCTGCAGAATCACTGGTTAATTTCCACACATTAATGACCCTAGCTGCGTGTCGGGAAGTAGACACTTCCCTGGCTGTGCTCCTCACCCTCAGGACCTTCCAGGTTTGAGGTAGATTCTGTGGACCCCCTTTTCCTTTGGGGGCATTGCTTTTGCTGATCAGCAAGAAGTGGATGTTACAAACATCATTCCTGTTTCCAAACTGTTTGGACTATTTGTAAAAAATATCCCTTAAATCTAGTGTGCTCTGTGGCCTGCTGTTTTAAAATAGCTGTTTGCACTAACCCTAAGGATCTCTGTTGGCTTGGTGGCTAAACTTCTCACTGAAAAACATAAAGCTGATAGTTCAAACCCACCAGTATCCCTGCAGGAGAAAGATGTGTCAGTCTGCTCCCGTGACAACTGACCGCCTTAGACACATTAGGGGGTGGCTTTACTAGGTCCTCTGGGGTCTGTGAGTCAGAATGCACTTGAGGGCAGCAGGTTCCAACAGGCTGTAATGGAGTGCATGGGTCACAGCCCTGAGAGTGTCTGACTCTGCCCACCACCTGATGAGCGACACAGGTGGAGAAGACGCAGGGCTTTAATCCCAGCTCACTACTTAGGGACTGTGGCTCTGTGCAAGTTGCTTAACTTGCTGAGTTTCCCTGCCCACATCTCAGAGATTTTTCCATAGGGATCACCCTGTCCACTTCCCAAAGTGGTTGTGAGGTATGAGCTGACATGCATGAGCGCCTCAGAGGGTGGGGAACTCCAAAAGGGTGTTCCAGCAGGTGCCCATGCAAGGTGCTGTTTCTAACTACCACCCCGAGCACATCCAGGCAGTGGGGCCAGAGTGCTGAGGTGTAACTCATGCATCCATGGTGAACACCACTTCCTGGTGCTGTGAATCCAACCTGTCCTTTCTCTGCCAACATCCCCCACACCCTGAGCTCTTAGCGTTCTTTCACAAAATTCAGAGGAAGGTATCAAGAGCCCTGTCTGTCTCCCCGACGGTTAACATGGTTCTTGCTAAGGGCTGTGTTCCCTCTGCACTGTGGCTCAGAAGCCAGTGCCCAGATAGTACTGTGCAGAGAGGCTGGGATGAGCTCCCCCCAGGAACTCCCTGAGCCCCAAGATGCCTTTCCCACTCAGTGTGCACCACCACCTGTGGTGAAAGAACCTTGTGTTCCAGCCGTGTGTCCAGGAGGCAGGAAGGAGTGGTCCAGATCCACGCACTGACCCTTGAAGGGCAGAAGGCCTCCTGGTGTGAGACACTGAGCAACGTGACGGTTAGTGGCCTGTTCACTGCCATGTGGGCCCCACAGGACACGATGGCTTTCTTCCAAAGGGCCTAATTTTAAAGGTGGTTTAAAATTTGAATCCATTACACTACTCCCCTCTGAACTCCTCAGAGACATGCTGTTTGAAGTCAGCAGTACTTTGGCCTCTTCAGGAGAATTGGCATATGCAGTACATTGGAAATGGAGTCATTACTGAGAAGGGCAATTCGTTTGGCAGTAGCTTATTCCTTGTGTCCTAGTGATTGTTGTATGATCAATGTAGAGCATTCTTTCCCAGTTCCTACTTCAGTGGCCGTCGGAATGATGGGAGATCTCTTCTGAGGTGAGCGCTGTTGTTGTTTTAAGTGCCAACTCATAGTCACTTCCAGCTCTTAAGTGACCCCATATAGGGTTTCCAAGGAGCTGCTGGTGACTTGGAACCACCGACCTTGGGGATGAGACAAGATATAAGTATCCATTTCCTCTTTCTTTCATGTTATCTGCAAAGTCTGTGTGAGATCCCTCTGTCTTCCAGGCACTGCCATCAGTCACAGGAGATGTGAGGCAGAGGTCCAGTGTCTCTGTCTTCCACTAGGCCATACTCCAGAGCTGTGGAGGCTGAGGGTCAGGGAAGCCTTCCTGGAAGAGACAGCCCCAGATCCAGCCCCCCACTTGTAAGGGGTGTGGAAAGGCTCTATGGGCCTGGAAGATGCAGTGGGCCCAGGTCATGGAAGGCCTGGCTGACTGGCCTGCGTAGCAGCTGTCAGAGGAAGTGCTAATGAGAGGAGACAGAAAGGGGACTTTGCTGTGAGCCCTAGACTTGGGGAAGCTCATCTTGTCATGGGAGAACTAAGCAACACTCTGAATTCATTGCAACTGTCAGTTCCGGTCCTAACTTGGTTTCCTCCTTTGTTTCAGACATGGCACTCGGTGTGCAGGAGAAGTGGCCGCCTCAGCCAACAATTCGTACTGCATTGTGGGCATCGCGTACAATGCAAAAATAGGAGGTACGTTTCTAGGTGCTCAGCCTGGGAGCCAAGGGGCTGGCACTGGGCCTGGGAGTGTCCCTTCTTGCAGGACTTCTTGGCAACTTCCTGTTCTTTTGGGCTTGGCAGTTTCAGACCCCTGGCCTGAAGCAACAGCTGCTCCATCCAGACCCCCATGTCAGGGCGTGGAGTGTGGATTCCATGACAGGAGCCTTCTCTTTCTGTCCTCTGGTTCTGCTGGTCCTGGCCCAGTGTTGGGTGTTCTCTGAAGCCCACAGTCTGAGAGTAGCTCCTCTCACTTCCAAGTCAGGGTTTGCTGTCTTTGGCCTGAGATGAGACCCCACTTGGGCCTGCTTGCCCACTTCTGCACCTGACTGATCTTTAGCTTTAGCCACAGTAGCAGAGTATCCCACAGACACACCTGGTCACTCTCTCAATGCCTGGGCTTGCAGCTTTCCACTCCCAGGGCCCCCTTGTTCCCCTCCACTGGCTCAGTCCTCCAATGACATGTGGCTAGCTCAGACCTCTGTGCTCTGCTTCCCAAATCCAGCCTGCTCCCATCTTACTCACCAGGGGAGTCAGAACTCTTATTGGCGTGTCAGTGGGCCTTGTCCCTCCTGCTCTAGTGTCTCTGCTTTTTTATTTGGCTTTTCCCATGTGTGAGTCACCTTCCCGTGCCGAGGTGGGCTTTATACAGAGAATATGTGTCATTCCATCATTCTGCTCACACCAGGTTCTGGAAGGTTTAGAACTTAAGCTATCAACAACTCTTCTAAGCAGGGTTTCCAACCTGTTCAAAACAGTCTGTCATGGCAGCATAATTGTTACATACAGCCAAATCTCTTGCATGTGGAATTTTGACCCCAGTAGGAAACTACTTACTTTAAAATGATGGTCAACCACGGTGGTTTCAAGGCTTGTTGGTTAGTCCCCTGTCTGTGAGTGGTGGGTGGGTGGGGGGCGGGGAGGCCAGCCCTGTTTCTGTCAGTCATGACAACTGGTTCAAACCAGTTGGAAGCTCTGCTTCTTAAGTGCCAGCAGATGCGCATCACTGAGCTGGAGCTGAAAGACTGGGGGTACACATGGCACTCATACATATACCTATAAAGATCAGTTAATAAGACTATTCAAATTTACACACCAACCACTAAAGCCAATATTAAATAAATGGAATATTTTTGCCAAATTCTGCACTTGATCAAACATACAATCAGGATGCATTAATAATCACTGGTAATTGGATATTCAGAAGTTGGAAACAAAGAGGAAAGATCAGTAGTTGGAAAATATGGCCTTGGTGAGACAAATTATGCTGGAGATTACATGATAGAATTTTGCAAGACCAATGAATTCTTCATTGCAAATGCTCTTTTTAGCAACATAAATGGTGGTTATATATGTGGACCTCACCAGATACGATACACAGGAATCAGATCAACTACATTCATGGAAAATGATTATGGACAAGCTCCATGTCATCAACCAAAGAACAGACCATCAGTTGTACATATGCAAATTCAGGTTAGAGCTGAAGAAAATTGAAACAAGTTCACAAGAACCAACCTGGGTATATACCACCTGAATTTATTTAGAGGCTATATCAAGAATAGATTTGACACATTGAAACTAATAACCAAAGACTAGAGGAACTATGGGGTAACATGAAGGACATCATACATGAAGAAAACAAAAGGTCATTAAAAAGGAAAGAAAAACAAAGACCAAAATGACAGTCAGAAGAAACGCTGAAACTTGCTTTTTTAAAAAAGAAAGACAAAACAGAAAACTTTTTATTGTGAATTGAGTGAAGGTTTACAGAGCAGATCATCAGTTTTACATTCAGTAAATTATAGACTTTGATTTACTAAAATGGTTGCAATCCCCTCCATGTACCAACAGTGAACGGCGTTTACCTCTATTCACTTGAACTGTTTCATTCCTCCCTGTGTCTTCCACTACCTTCATCTTTCCTCTGCTAACCTCCCTCTTGTTGTATATTGCCTGCCCTCGCACTGATGTTAACATGTGTCTTCCCTCTAACCATGAACAATTTTCCCTCCACCTCTCCCTGAAACTTGCTTTTGAATAGCAAAAGTGAATGGAAGAAATGATTAAGTTAAAAAGTTGAAACAAAGTTTCAAAGAGTAGCTCAAGCAGACAAGGCAAAGTATTATAATGAAATATGCAAATACTGGGACTTCCAAACAAAAAGGGAAGAACATGCTGGGTATTTCTCAAGGTGAAAAAACTAAAAAAAAAAAAAAAAAAAATTCTAGACTCTAGTTGCACTACTGAAGGATTCTTTAAGCAAAATAATGATTCAGAAAACCAAAAACAAACCAAAGATAGATGGGATACATAGAATAATTTTGCTAAAAAGATTTGGGCAATGTTCCACAATTTCAAGAGGTAGCATAGGGAGACTTAATGTGAGGCAGGGCCTAATGGCAGATTAGGAGAGGCATCATGCAGACCTTCACCAGTAATAACACAGAATACCAGATGAAGCTGGTGCAAAGGATGATTTTGGAACTCTGAACTACATATAAAGGAATATTTAGATGTATCGAAGGTTTACTGCTATTGGGCTTTGTAGCAGAAACAATAAAAGTGGTGTTTTCTGATTTGTGGCTGCCTGCAAGTCTTAAGTGGGAAATAGCAGATATGAGATCAAGAAAGTACTCCATCATCAGAGATCTGACTGATCATCAGAGATAAAGGTGTGAACATTTATTTTCCCCATTCATATATCTTTCTCAGTATGTGCACCTCCTCTGGTGACAAGAAGGGGTACCTGAGTGAGACCCCTCCTGCACCCAGAGAATTCTACTACACACATGCATGAATCTGCTCAGCAAAGACCACTGGACCATGAGTCCAAGAAGGGGGAAGAGTCAACAGGAACAACTTGGAACAGGAGGGTCTTCAAAAATGGATCTGGTCAGTCCTAGGTTGTTTCTCACTAGGAGAAACACCTAAACAGACTTCAGGCGAGGTGAGAGAAGTGAAAAATGAAAGAGGCCATAAACTAAATCTTGAGTTACATCATAAGGAACAACGGTAACATCTTGAAATTTCTCAGGTGGTCTGGAAGGCAAGAAGCCAAAAAAGGGGCCTTAATGTCTTACTCATATTTTGCTACTGTGTGTGTGTATGTGTGTGTAGCAAAAAAAACCCCATGAACTCGGCACAAGAAGGCAAGTGGAACAAAGAAACGAGCAGCACCACAAAAAACAAACAGACAAACATAATGACAGCAATTAATTCATACCTATTGATAATTTCACTGAATTTCAATGGATTAAATACACCAGTGAAGAGACAGAGAGTGGCAAAATGGATAAGAAAACAAGATCCTTCAGTATGCTGTCTGCAATAGACACCTTACACACAAAGATAAAAGCAGACTAAACGTTAAAGGATGGAAAAAAATATACCACACTAATTGCAATCAGAAGCAAGCAGGAGGGCAACTTGGACATTGTCTACCCAGAATGGGGGTATGGTCTACAAAGGCAAGAAGTGACTGGCTTACCAGCTTTGAAGAGGGTGTCTAGATTCAGAGGGCATGGAGGAAGGTAGAATCTCCCCTGAGTAGTATCCAATCTGGGCGGGGCTGATGAAAGGAGATGGGGATAGGACTCTTATGGTACAATAGTGAATAATTGCTATCAGGACTGACTGGGAGGGTTGGAAATGTACAGATAGATGTTTTGTAGCAAAAGGAGGGGAGTGGTTGACTTTGCAGTCCAGGAGTGGCGGTCCCTAGGGCCATCGAGGGAGAAGAGCAGAGTGCAGGACCCTACCCAGAGAAACAATGACACCAGAGATGGAGGCAGAGATGATGATGTGGAGAGATGGAGTGTCTGGGGACCTTAGAGAGGGAGAGGGGCTATGTGCTGATGACTGAGAGGCAGGCTTGTGGGGTATATACCCTTTGGTTGTTTGATGATGCATGGAGGGGATTGTAACCATGGCAATGAAATGATATATGATAGGATGAATGTAAAGCTAATGTTCTCCCTTGTAAACTATCACATAATTCACAAAAAAACATTAAAAAAACAACAAAAAAAGCAGGAGTGACAATGCTCATCTCTGATAAAATAAGCTTTAAGGCAAAACCCAGCATAATAGATTAAAAAAAAAAAAGGACACTATCTCATAATTAAAGGGCCAATTGAACAAGATGACATAACCATAATAAATATATATCTATGCCCCCAATGAAAGGAGCCACAAAATATATAAAGCAAACCCTAATAGATTTGAAGAAAGAAACCGACAAATCTGCCTTAATAGTGGGAGATTTTAATGCAACACTTTCTAAAAAGGATAGAACAACCAGAAAGTCACTCAACAAAGACACCAAGGAACTAAACAACACAGTCAACCAACTTGACCTCATAGGTGTGTACAGAGATCTTTCAACCCAACAACAGCACAATACATATTCTTTTCCATTGCACATGGAACATTCTCCAGAATAAACCATGTGTTAGGCCAAAAATCAAGCCTCTATGAATTTACAAACATCAAAATACTACAAAGCATCTTCTTGGATCACAATACTATAAAATTAGAAATTAGCAATAGGAAGACCAAGGAAATAAAGTAAAAAAAATGGAAATGGAATAATATTCTGCTTAAAAGCTACTGGGTATTAGAACAAATAAAAGGCGGATTTACAAAATTCCTATAGACAAATGAGAATGAAAACACAACATGCCAAAATCTTTGGGACACAGCAAAAGCATTGCTAAAAGGACAATTTATTGTGATAAATGCATACATCTAAAAAGAAGAAAGAACCAAAATCAACACATTAATACATCTCCAACAATTAGAAATAGACCAGCAAAGACAGTCAACAGAAGAAAAGAAATAATAAAGATTAGAGCAGAAATACATGAGCTAGAAAACAGAAAAGCTATAGAAAGAATCAACAGGACAAGAAGCTGGTTCTTCAAAAGGATTAATAAAATTGACAAACCATTGGCAAACATCACAAAAGAAAAAAAGGGAGGTGACACAAATAACATGCATATGAAACCACATGGGTGATGTCACAACAGAACCAATAGAAATAAAAAGGATAATAACAATATTATGAAGTGTTGTACTACAACAAACTTGAAAATCTAGAAGAGATGGATACATTTTTACAAAAACATGTCCTACCTAAACTTATACAGAATGAAATAGAAAACTTGAACAGACCTGTAACAAAAGAAGAAATTGATCAGGTCATCAAAGAACTCCCAACCAAAAAAAAGTCCAGGTCCAAATGGCTTCACTGGTGAGTACCAAACATTCAGGGAAGACCTGTCACTAATTCTATTCAAATTTTTCCAGAATATAGAAAAGAATGGAAAACTTGCTAATACATTTTATGAAACAAGCATGTCCCTCATACCAAAACTAGGGAACGACATCACTAAGAAAGAAAAGTATAGACTAGTATCCTTCATGATCATAGATGTAAAAATTTTCAACAAAATCCTAGCCAACAGAATTCAACAACACATCAAGAAAGTAATACATCATGACCAAGTGGTAGTCATATCAGGGATGTAAGGATGGTCAGCAAAAAAGGGAAAGATGCTCAACAAGATGAATTGACATAGTGGTTGCAACAGTGGTCTCAAACATCACAATCATGAGGATGGTGCAGGACGGGGCAGTGTTTTGTTCTTTTGTACATAGAGTCACTCTGAGTCCAACTTGATGACATCTAGCAACAACAATAACATTGTTAGATTGACGACATCTAACAACAAAATTAACATTGTTTTTACTTCACTGGTAAGTTCATTTCATCAATATTCTACATATGACTTTAACATCTTTATTTATAAGATAGACTGAACTGTCTTTTGATCTCTCTCTCTCTACTTGGGTATCATAGCTAAGCTGGTGTTGTAGAGTGATTTAGGGAGCCTTCTATCTTTCTCTGTGTTTGGAACAATTTCATATATTGTAGACATTGTTTTTTTGAAGTTGGAAGAGCTGATAAATAAATCAGATTGGGCATAGTGACTTTTTATCAGATTGGGCACGATGTAGGGTTTGCTATTTTTCTTTTTCTTTTTTTGATACAATTTCTTTTTTTTTTTTTTAAATGTTTTATTGTGAATTATGTGATAGTTTACATGGGAGAACATTGGTTTTACATTCATTCTATCATATATTGTCTCATTGCCATGGTTACAATCCCCTCCATGCAATCCTTCCCCCGTGCCCCTCAGGTCTTCAGCACATAGTCGCTCTCCCTCTCTGGATCTAAAGTCTCCAGCTTCTCCATAGCTCCACGTCATCATCTCTGGCTCCATTTCAGGCATCACTGCTTCTCTGGGTAGGATCCGGTCTCTGCTCTTCTCCCTTGATGGTCCTAGGGACCTCCGCTCCTAGACTGAAAAGTTAATCACTCCCTTCCTTGCTATAAAACGTCTATTTTTCATTGAGGAAATTTTGATAATGAAGTTTCCCTAGGCAATCATACATTTCTCCAGACTTTCAAATATATAGCATATAAAAATAATAGTTTATTCTCATCATTTTAAACAATGTCCTCTATGATGGTAGTTAAAACTGTTCCTAATTTGTGATGTCTTTCTTTTTTTCTTGATAAAAATACCAAAATTTCTGTTTCTTTAGAGAATAAACTTTTACAGAAACTAGCTGTATTTAATGCCAAGTGAGCATATCTTACAAATGTTATATAATGCTTTCCCTGTCACCCAAGTTAACACCTGCCCTCCCTTGAACCATCAAATTGCTCTCCCTTCCCTCTCACTCCGATAACCATCAAAAAATGTTTGTTAGCATGGAAACATTTTATTGAATTTAATATTGTATGGTATTCCATTGTGTGTATGTTCCAAAGTTTGTTTATCCATTCTTCCACTGATGGGTATTTAGGCTGCCTCCATATTTTTGCAGTTGTGAGTATTGCTGTGATGAACATGGGTGTGCATATATTTATTTGTGTCACAGTTCTTCTTGTGTATATATACCAAGAGAGGGATTGCTAGGCCATATGATATTTCTCATTATGGTCAACCCTACTTTGAGGAGGCATTTTTTTCCCCAGTTGCATTCTGAGTGCCTTCCCACCTTCCAGTCCTGTATCTGACAATGTTTCTCTGCTATTCATAGAGTTTTCAGTGACTAG
>NW_006408800.1:815014-830828 GCF_000296735.1 Chrysochloris asiatica | reverse complement strand
CAGAGAAAAAGAGGAAGACCCCTAACGAGATGGATTGGCCAGGTGGCTTCATTGATGGACTCAAGTGTAGCAGCAGTAGTGAGGTTGACCCAGGATCGGACGTTGTTTCGTTCTGCTGTGCATGGGGTCGCTATGAGTCGGTTCCGACTCGATGGCACCTGACAACAACAACAATGATATTTCTATTTCCAACTCTTTGAAGATATGCAGTACCACAGTGGTTATAGCATTTTACAATCCCAATAGCAGTGTAACAGGGTCCCAGTCTCTCCACACCCTCATCAGTATTTGCTATGTTTGAGCCTTGTTATTAATACTGGGGTGAGATGATATTTCATTGTTGTTTTGATTTGCATCTCTCTAATGGCTAATGATTACAAACATTTTTTCATGTTTGTTGGCTTCATGAATCTCCTCTTGGATTAAGTGTCTGTTCATATCAAATAAGTATGCATTTTGTCTTTTACTTGTTGGAAGTATCAAAGTTTTCTATAAATTTTTGAGATTAGTGCCTCCTCTGATATGTTATTGCCAATTTTTTTCCCTCCAGTCTGTGGGTTTTCTTTTTACACTTTTGGTGAAAATTTTTTTTGACTATTATTATGAATTGAGTGAATGTTTGCAGATAAGATCATTAGGTTTACATTCAACCAATAATACACTTTGTTTCCACTTTCAGTCACCTCCTTTAAACAGGAGTCATGTCACTTCCTCCCTGTGGCTCCTAGTTCCATTCCACCCACCTTGCCATCCCTTCTCACCTTTGTCCATAACTACATGTTTTATCCTTTGACTTTGAATGGTTGACCATTCCATCATTCTTAGTGAGCATACCTTACTGGTGTTATTATTCCCCTATATATAACTATTTCCTGCTTGGCTGAAAGTTGGTGCATGAGGATGAGTTTCAGGACCTCTTTCCTTTTCATATAATGTTGGTGAATAGTTTTTGTGTCTCTTGAAAGAATGACACTGGAATCTAGATTGGGTTTGCAATGTATCTATAGATCTATACTATGCATGGCACTGATATTTTCACAATGTTAAGTTTTTAAATTCAAGGGCATGGCATTATCTTCCATTTATAAAGGTCTTTTTAGATATCTTATAGCAGTGTTATATAGTTTTCTTTGTATAGGTCTGTTGTTTCTCTAGTTAGATTTATTCCTAAGCATTTCATCTTTGGGGTGGTTATTGTAAATGGTATTATTTTCTTGATTTTCTTGTCAGAGCTATCTTTATTAGTGTAAAGGAATCTTAACTGATTTTTGTATGATGAGCTTTTATCCTGCCACTTTGCTGAATCTTTCAATTAGTTCCAATGATTTTCTTGCTGAGTCTTTGGGATTTTATTTGTATAAAATCACATCATCTACAGGTAGAGAAAGTTTTACTTCTTTGCTAATTTGGATGCCTTTAATTTCCCTTTCTTGCCTTATAGCACTGGCTAAGACTTCCAGCACAATATTGAATAGGAGGGATGATACAAGGCATCCTTCTCTAGTTCCTGTTCACAAGAGAAATGCTTTCAGTTTCTCTCCATTAAGAGTAATGTTTGTTGGCTACCTAAAATGGGGTGGGGGTTGGTTATAAAGGCATGAAGTGGCTGACTTACAAGTTTTCAAGAGGGAGTTTAGGTTCAGTGTGTGCAGGGAAAGGTAGAATCTCCACTGAATACTTTTCACCTTGTCTAGATGAGTCTGGTGAAAGGAGATGGGGATAAGATTCTTATGATTCAATAGTGAGTAATTGTTATCATGACTAATTGCGACTGTCACAACTGTAAAGGTAGAAGTTTTGTAATATGAAGTGGAGTAGTTAATCTTACTGTCCAGAAACAGAGGACCCTAGGACCATCATGGGAGAAGAGCGAGAGCAGAATGTGGGACCCTATCCAGAGAAGCAGCAACACCAACCATGGAGGCAGAGGTGAGGGCATGGAGAGAGAGAGAGCAGCTGAGGACTCTAAAGTCATGTAAAGAGAAAGGCTGTGTGCTGGCAGCCAGGAGGCAGGCTTGCAGAATGTGCCCTTTGGTTGTTTAAATGATTATATATTCCTGAATGGTTTTTGTACATCAGAACAAAAAAAACAGAGGGAATAGAAGCAAATACTGTTAAATGATGATGAGTGAAGGCGACTGTAATCATTACAATGAAATAAAATACAACAGGATGAATGTAAAGCTGATGTTCTCCCGTGTAAACTATCACTCAATTCACTATAAAAGCTTAAAAACACAGAGTAATGTTGGCTCTTAGTTTTGTATATATGCTCTTAGTTATGTTGAGAATTTTCCTTTCTCTTCCTATTCCATTGAGTGTTTTTATCAAGATGTTAGATTTTTCAAATGCCTTTTCTGCATCAAGCCATATGATCATGTGGTTCTTTCCTTTTGTTTTATTTATGTGGTGAATTGTCTTGATATTTTTATTATACTGAACTATCTTTGCCTGTTTTTGTTGTTAAGCACCGTTAAGATGGTTCTGACTCATAACAACCCTGTATAGGGTTTCTGAGGAGCAGATCCACAGATCTTGCAGTTCAAACCTACCTTGCAGCCCAGTGCTTTATCCTACAGTGTCACACCAGGACTCCAGGTATCTTTGGATACCTGGTATGAATTTCACTTAGTCATGATGTATTTATTATTTTTTTCATTTGTTGTTAGAGTCTATTGACTAGGATTTTGTTGAAAATGTTAGCATCTATGCTCATGTGGGATATTGGTCTATAATTTTCTTTCTTAGTGGCCTCTGACTGGTTTTGGTATCAGGTATGGTTGCTCCATAGGATAAACACTGGACTGCAGGCCACAAGATTGGTGGTTTGAGCCCACCAGTTGCTCACGGAAGAAATAAAGTTTTCTGCTCCTGCAAAGATTTAAAGCCTCAGGAACCCTGTACAGGGTTGTTGTTATTGTTAAGTGCCATTGAGTCGGTTCTGACCCATAGCAACCCTGTACAGGGTTTCCAAAGCTGAAAATCTTTACAGGAGCAGAAAGACTCATCTTTCTCCTGCAGAGCAGCTGGTAGTTTCGAACTGCTGACCTTAAGGTTTGCAGCCCAATTCATAACCACTACACTACCAGAGCTCCTTCCAGTACAGGGTAGGGGCACTATAAGTCAAAACCAACTTCATGGCACTTAACAACATGCTTACTTCATAACATGAATCAGGACTTTCCTATCCATTTCTATGTTCTGATATAGATTGAGTATAGTTTGTGTCAGCTTTTCTCTAAATACTTGGTGGAATTTACCAGTAAAATAAAACCGTCTGGGCCCAGACTTTTTTTTTTTTTTTTTTTTTTATGTTTTATTGTGTATTGAGTGATAGTTTACATGGGGGAACATTAGTTTTACATTCATCCTGTCTTATATCGTTTCATTGCCTTAGTTACCATCCCGTCCATGCACCTTCCCCCAACGAAAGGATATACCTTGCATGTCCTCCCCACACCCCACGGTCCTCAGCGCCTTTCCCTCTCTGGGTCTCAACTCCCCAGGCACTCCATCTCTTCATGTTGTCCTCTCCATCTTCATCTCAGGTCTCACTGCTTCTCTGGGTGGGGTCCCGCTCTCCATTCTTCTCCGTTGATGGTCCCAGGGCCTTCCGCTCCTAGACTGAAAGGTTAGTCACTCCCCTCCTTGCTATAAAATATCTGCCTTCACATTTCCAGTCCTCACAATCAGTCCTGGTAAGATTTTTCACCATTGCATTACTTGAGACCCGTCCGCATTTCTTTTCATCAGCCCTTCCAAGACAGGTTGGGTACTATTCACTGGAGACTCCACTGTCCTCCCCGCCCTGTGGATCTAGGCTCTGTCTTTTTTTAAATTTTTTTATCAATTTTTTTTTTTTGTTTAATTCTACTCCAGACTTAGCATAGTGGTTACGAATCAGGCTGTGAACCTCAGGGCCAGCAGTTTGAAACTACCAGCTGTTCCGTGGGAGAAAGATGAGGCTTTCTGCTCCCGTAAAGATTTACAGCCTCGGAAACCCTGTACAGGGTCGCTATGAGTTGGAACCGACTCCACTGCACATAACAACAACAACAACAACTCCAGACTTTATTTGGATTTCATCAGTTTTTCCATCCATGTCCTGTTTCTTTTTTTCTTAAATGTTTTATTGTGAATTATGTGATAGTTTACATGGGAGAACATTAATTTTATATTCATTCTATCATATATCATCTCATTGCCATGATTACAATCCCCTCCATGCATCATCAACCAACCAAAGGGTATACCCTGCAATCCTGCCCCCCATACCTCCCAGGTCAGCACACAGTCGCTCTCCCTCTCTGGATCTAAAGTCTCCAGCTGCTCCATCACTCCATGTCATCATCTCTGGCTCCATTTCAGGCATCACTGCATCTCTGGGTAGGGTCCCACTCTCTGCTCTTCTCCCTTGATGGTCCTAGGGACCAAGGTTCTCTCTTGAAAGCTTGTAAGCTAGTCACTTCTTACCTTTGCATCCCTCCCCCCATTTTGGGTAGCTAATGTTCAAGTTGCCCATCCCTTTCCACTCTTTGTATGAAGGGGATGGGGATAATTCTTGTAGCCGGAAATTTTTTCCTCTTTTGAGCTACTGCAGTTATAGGTGTAGGTCCAGTTCATCAAGTTGTATCAGATGACACTTTCTTTTTCTTTTTTCCACTTCTGTCTTCCTTGTGTTGAGTTCTGTTCTTCCAGTCATTGAAGCCAGGTCATGTGGGTATCATCTGCAAGTGTGGGTATTCTGGCGTCTGTCTGCCTGCTTCTTATCAGCTGGTCTCTTCACTCTCCACTCTAGTCCTCTGTGGCTGTGTTACTGACTCTGAGCCCATGGGTCCCTTGGTCCTGCCTCACTGCTGATCGACTGAGTCTCCACCCGGGTTCGCAGTAGTCTGCAGAACGATGCAGGGCTTAGTTCGCCACTTCATTGGTATTCTTCCGTCACTTCCCTTTATGGGTGACTTGCGTGGTCGCCAATCAGAGCGTGGATTTCCGTTGCGTCTTAGTCTTGGGAGAGGATCTGCGTTGAGAGGACCCAGCCACTTGCCTTGATGCCTCCTGGGCTAGCAACTTGCTTGTTCTTGTGGTAGCAGTCGGACTGCCCTTACTATTATGTATTTTTCCTGTAGGTCTTTCTTTCAACAAGTGTCTTCTGGTTTTCTGTCTGCTTCAGGCTGGTCTGCTTGCCCTTTCGAGAGGAAAGTTTCCCGTCTCTGAAGGTCTGAATGTGGTTAGGCTTTGGTCTGTATTCTTAAGTACTACCTAGGTTCTTCAGGAAACCTCCTTCACTGGAAACATTGTAGTCCCATTTTAGGTATTCCAATCAGTTATAGGCAGAAGACGGACTTACAAACTTTCTATGGTGACATCTCTGGCTATTCCTTTCTCTCCCCCTTCAGTGTCTGTTTTATAATATAATGTGGAGTGTGGCAGGGACCGGGTCCGCGCGAGTGGTACAGCAGTGGTGGGGTCGGCAGGGCTGTGAGGTTCGAGAGGTGAGTCTGGTGAGGGAGTGCTTCAAGGGGGCAGTGCAGTGTGGGAGTGGCTGCGTGATCGTGGAGGCTGCTTGGGCGGGTGGAGTCTGTGTCTGATGACATCAGAGAGTCGCCGTATTTCTGCTGCTCTCTGTGCCCTGGTTAAACTAATTTTCCTGTCTACTGCACGTGTTGAGGTTTCAAGCTAGGGCAGAAAACCTTCCTCCTCTTCCCTTTTTTTTTTTTTTTCCTTGTCTTCTGAGGGTTTGTCCACTTGAGATTCTGCTTTACTATGCTCTCCATTTGGGCTGGCTCCAGCCCCGCCCTCAAAGCTCTACAGGGGTTGGAGCAGTCGCTGCTAGCAGTGGTGGGCGAAAGTTCAAAATGCCAGAAATTCCTCCATGGTGTGATTTTTTTAAAAAGCGAGTAGAGGAGGTAGATGCCCTGAATTTTATGGTGATTGGAAGGTTTTGAGTCCTCTACTGGATGGCCTCCTCTGTGAGGTCTCCCCCTTTGTCCTTGGAGCCCTCCTTACCCATCTCGTCTTACCTCAGTGGGGTCCCCAGACTTTTTTTATTGGGAATTTTTTAATGACTTGATTAATTTCTTCTTTTGTTATAGGTCTGTTCAAGTTTTATACTTCAGTCTGTATAAGTTTAGGTAGATAATGTGTTTCTAGAAATTAGTCCATTTTTTCTAGATTTTCAAGCTTGTTGGAATGAAATACTGTTGTCTATTGTTGTCATAAGTTGTTTTCAACCCAAAGTGACCCTGTGCACAACAGGACGAAACATCGCCCGGTCTTGCATGCCATCCTCACAATTGCTGATACCCTTGAGCCCTCACAATTGCTGCCACCACTATGCCAAGCCATCTCAGAAGTCTTTCTCTTTTTTGCTGAACCTTCACTTTACCAAGCATAATGTCCTTCTGATAATATGTCTGAAGTCTGAGAGACAAAGTCTCAACATCCTGGCTTCTAAGGAACATTCTGATTCTTCCACGCAGATTTGTTTGATCTTCTGCCAATCCGTGGTACTTTTTTTTTTCGTTTTTAACACTTAGAAATACTCCTCACTCTGTCTTTTATTATGCAATCTCCTCCATTCTTCTTCTTCTTTCTTTATTTTTTTTAAGGTCTTTATTGTGGATTGAGTGACAGTTTACAGGGCATATCGTCAGTTTTGCATTCAACAAATCATATACCTTGTTTCATTATATTGATTATAATCCCCTCCATGTACCATCAGTTAACAGTATCCCTCTATACAAAAAAACCCCACTCAGGCATCTATAATAATTTACATTCTCAAAGGGCACATTCTGCAAGTCTGCTCCTGGCCAGCAGTTCTAAGTCCTTCTCTTGTTAGTCCATGAATCTAGAGCCCTCAGCCACTCCGCCTCTCCATGCCCTCATGTCTGGCACTGCTTCTCTGGATAAAGTCCTGCACTCTGCTTATGCATACCTCTGTTGATGGTCCTAGGATGCTCTGTTTCTGGACTGTAAGATTAACCACTCCCCTTTTTTTGTTACAAAACTTCTACCTTTACAATTGTGACAGTTGCGATTAGTCATGATAACAGTTATATTCACTATTGAATCTTACAAATCTTATCCCCATCTCTTTTCACCAGACCCATCTAGACAAGATGACAGCTATTCAGTGGGGACTCTTTCTTTCCCCCCATACTCTTAAGCTAAACTCCCTCTTGAAACCTTGTAAGCCAGTCACTTCATGCCTTTATTGCCCCCTCATTTTAGGCAGCCAATGTCTAAGTTGCCCATCCCTATCTACCTTGTGTACAGAGCAGATCGAATTGAAACTTGAGATTTGAAGACTCTTTCCCTCTCTGTTGGTATTTAGAGTAACTACTGCTCTGAGTATAGGCCAGGTTCGTCATGAAGATGAATCATCTGTCACTGTAGCTATTCCAGTCTGCTTATTCTTTCTAGTGGGAATGTCTCACCTCATAAGGTTTTGGATGGACTCAGGATTCCACCTAAGGTCCTATACTCTGTAAAGGCTTTGCATGAGGCCTATTTCACTGGGCAAGTTGTAGAACCCCTTTTAGTTATTCCAATCAGTTATAGGTTGAAGGCGGGCTTACAAGTTTTCTCTAATCATGTTTCCCAACGTTCCTTTCTCTCCCACTCAAGTGTCTGTTTTACAATAGTAGGCAAGGGAAACTAATATTCGTAAGGCTGTCAAGGATCTTACTATTATTTACCCTCTTCGAGCAATACCTAAATCCCTGTTTTCCAGAGCCCTGTTGTCATGTTTGAGTATGCATCACTATTTCCCTCTGTCCCACTAGGCCATGCAAACCTGTCTCAGTGTTCCCCTATCTATCTTGTTCTTCTGCCTCCTCCCTCCTTCTTGTATTGCCCTCCCTAACACACAAAGTAAAACCCCCACCCCAACCCCATTGTGGTTACCTTATATTCCATTAGTTCTTCCCTCCATTTAAGACAGTCTATTTTATCCAGTAATCTACCTGACCTTCTCACCAACTGTATCTCTGTTCCTCTGTGTTTACCTTTATTCACATTGTAATTGTTTTGATCATGGACTGACCTCCCAGAACCTCTGTTCTTAGAATTTTATCCTGTTCTTGATTCTTCCATTTTTCGACTGATTTCAGGTTGATGCTGCCATGTACGTCAGTCCGTAGTTGTTGTCTGTTCTTGTCGGTTCTCAGTCCACAGAACTTCCTTTAGGATGTTTTTCATAGCAGGGTTGGCTTTGGCAAAATCCCTTAGTTTCTGTTTATTCTGGAATGTTTTGATTACACCATAGTATTTGATTGAGAGCTTTGCTGGGTAGAGGATTCTTGGGTGGTAGTTTTTTCTTTCAGGGTTTTGTATATGTCACCCCATTGCCTTCTTGCCTGTATGGTTTCTGTTGAGAAATCCGAGCTTAATCTGATTTGCTTGCCTTTGTGTATTATATTTCTCTTTTCCGTAGCTACTTTCAAGATCCTGTCTTTATCTTTGATTTTGGAGAGCTTGATTATTATATGCTTCAGTGATTGTCTTCGAGGGTCTATGCATCCTGGGGTTCGTTGAGCTTCTTGAATGCTTACCTTTTCACTTTTCAGGATGTTAAAAAGCATTTTCTTCCAGAAGGTCTTCAACTATCTCCTCTGTGGACTTGTGTGATTGTTCCTGTTCTGGAATGCGAGTAATTCTTTTGTTATTCCTCTTCATGTTATCCAACATGAATCTTAGGCCTTCTTCAGATTTTTTTTAATCATTTTTTGTGTTTGTTCTTCTATCTTAGTAGTGTTGAGTGATTTATCTTCTAGCTCACTAGTTGTGGCCTCTGTCTTTTCAATTCTATTCCTTTGCCCTTTCAGTGTATTGTTCATTTCTGATATTCTATTATTAATCGTTTGAACCTCTTTCTGTAGGTTTGAATTGTTTCCATTGCTGTATCTATCTTATTTGATTGTTCCTGTAGCGCTTTCCTGACTTCTTCCTTATTTTTCTCAACTCCATTGTATAGTGTTTGATACATTTTATAATCATTTTTCTGAATTCCTTCTCAGGCATTTCCAAAGCCTTCCCATCTTCCAGTATGGAGTGTAGGTCTACTTCCAGCTCATTTACCTCAGTCACTTTATCTCTTTCTGGACATGCGCATATATGGTCATCTGCTTCTGTTTTTTGTGTATCTTCAGGGCTTATCTGTGGCCTTAATACTCAGATGGGTATGTATTTTGGTATTTTTTATTCTTTCTGATTGCCTCCAGGTAGATGTGGTTAGGAAACGGGCTTCCCTTTTCACTCTTCTTCTTGAGAAATTTCAAGATGCCACTGTTAGTCGTTTTGACATAACTTAGGATTTAATTTTTGGTGTATTTCCTTTTTGCCTGCTTGTCCAACTCCACAGTCCCCGTTAAGTCCTTTTTTTCTAATTGTAAACAGTTCAGGGCCGGCTGTGGGCATTTGGTTTTAATTGGAAACTGTCTCTTTAAATTTCAAGGCGATCTGTTCGCATGCGTAGTAGAGCCCTCCATGGCTGGGGCTGGAGTGCCCATTATCTCAGGTACCCATATAGTTACCCGAATGGAGGTGCGCCGACAGCAAGGGACCAATGAATAGCTACCGAAAGAGAAGAATGTCCACACCTTTATCTCTGCGGTTCTGCCAGACGTCTGTGGCCGCTCTGATCCTTCCTCTGCTTGGTCTCACCCAAGATGGTGGCTCCTCGAGCAGCTGAGCTCTCAAATTAGAAAGCAATGGATTTCTTGCTTCTGCCACAAATTCCCCCAGCTGTAAGCCTTCCAACCTTCTAAATATTCCTTTATATGTAGTTCAGAGTTCTGGGACCATCCACTGAGCCTGCTTGGTCAGGTATTCTGTGTTGTTGCTGTCGGAGCTCCTTACTGCACTTCCACCCGATCAACCATCTTGTTTGTTCTCTTTCCATGGTACTTTTAATATTCTTCTCCAACACCATAGCTCACATGCATCAATTCTTCTACAGTTTTCCCAACTCACTGTCCAACTTTTACATACATATGAGGTTACTGAAAATATCATGGCTTGTGCCAGGTGCACTTTAGCCCTCAAACTGACATCTTTAGTCTTAAACGCTTAAAGACGGTCTTGTGCAACAGGCTTGCCTAATGCAATTTTTGATTTCTTGACTGCTGCTTTCATGAATGTTGATTGTGGATTCAAGCAAAATGAAGTCTTTGATAGCTTCTATCTTTTCTCCATTTATCATGATACAATAATACTCTATTACTTTTTTTTATTTCTTTTCATCCTGTTGTGAGATCACTCATTTAATTTCTTATTTGTGTTATTTGCATCTTCTCCTCCTTTTCTTTAGTTAGGCTTTCCAGTGTGTGTTAATTTTATTAATCCTTTCAAAACACCAACTTCTTAGCAGATTGAGTCTATTGTTTTTCTGTTTTCTGTTTTATTTATTTCTGCTTTAATCTTTATTATTATTTGTTGCCTTCTGGTGGTTGTATACTTACTTTGCTGCTCTTTTTCTAATTGTTGCAGATGCTGGATTAAAGTGTTGAGTTTGGATCTTCTTTTTGGATATGTGTCTTTATTGCTATACTTGTCTTTTGACACTGCTTTTGCTATGTCCCAAAGGTTGTGGTATGTTTTATTTTCATTCTTGTTTTAAGGAATTTTTGTTTTTTATTCTATTACTCAGTAGTTTTAAAGCTGGCTATCATTCAGTTTCTATGTTTTTTAGATTTTTTCTTTGATCTTTCTATTTTTTATTTTACAGTGTTTTAATCTAAGAAGATGCTTTGTAGTATTCTAGTGTTTTTAATTTACTGAGGCTTTCTTTGTGGCATAACTTATGGTCTATTCTGGAGATTGTTCCATGTGCCCTGGGAAGAAATGTGCATCATATGGTTGAGTGCTATGTACAATTCTATAGAGATCAAGATAATTGATAATGTTGTTTTTTCTTCTGTGACTTTGTGGAGTTTCTTTCTAGTTGTGCTTTTCTAAATCTAAACTGGAGTATTAAAATCTCTTACTATTATTGTGCATTTGTCTGTTTTTTCAATTCTGTTAGAGTATGATATATATATTTTGAAGCTCTTTCATAGGGAGCATAGCTAGCTATTCATTATGGTGGTGTTCCCTTGTTTGATTGACCCTTTAATCATTATAAACTGTCCATCTTTGTCTCTTATGCTAGTCTATGCCATAAAGTCTATTTCATCAGAAATTAATATTGTTACTCTTTCTAAGTTTGATTGTTATTAACTTGATATAATGTTTTTCTATCCTTTGTTTTTTAGTCTATTTTTGTCTTTGTGTGTAAGGTTTGTCTCTTGTAGATAGCATATTGAAAGATACTGTTTTCTTACCTATTGTCTTGACTGGTGTGTTTAATTAATTTACAGTCAGTGTAATTATTAATAGGTATGGATTGATTGCTGTCATTTTGCTGTGTGTGAGTGCGGTATTGCTGGTTTCTTGGTTCTGCCTAATTTTCTATACTGAATTCATTTTGTTTGTGGATTTTCTTGTAATTTTTTGGTTGTTGTTGTCGTAATGTTTACTAAATCTTTATGATTGTCATGCTTTTTACTTTGATGAGAAGATTTAATAATTTTCCTTGAGGTTATCTTGTAATTTATTAATTTCTTTCCCAGTTTAAAGCAGCATGTTTTATCTTTAAACTATTGACTTCCTTGCCATTTGGAAGTTCTGTAACTACACTATTCCCTCTTGTGTCTTTTGAGTTGTCTTCATTTTATATTGATACCTCTATTTCCCTATTTTCAGTCATGTAGGTTTACTTCACTTTGGATACTTCTGTCTCTGGATTGAGGTCTGGGTAGTTTTGTCACATAACTCCTAGGTGGTTGGTTCTATGTTGAAAGAACTCACTTTAGTATTTTTTATATATTTAGTTTTTTCTGGTTATTACAAATTCCTTTAGTTTCTTTTATCTTGAAATGCCCTGAGTTCACCATCATATTTGAGGGACAATTTTGTTAGGTACGTGATTCTTGTTTGAGTTTCTTTTTTCTTTCAGAATTTTATATATGCCATCCCATTGCCTTTTGGCCTGCATGGTTCCTGTTGAGAAATCAGAGCTAATTCTTATTTATTTCTCTTTTGTAGATAACTTTTTGCTTTTTCTAAGCAGCTCTCAGGATTCTTTGTCTTAGGTTTGGAAAGTTTGATTATGGTATGTCTTGGAGATTTTCTTTTGGGGTCTACCCTACATGGGGTTTGTTCTGCTTCTTGAAGCTTATCCTTTCTTCTTTCAGAATATGAGGGAAATTTTCTTCCAACAACTTTTCGACAATTTCCTCAGTGTTTTTATTTATTTCTTCTTGTTTTTGTAATTCCAATCCCACATTTGTTATTCCTCTTGATGGCATCCCATATAAATCTAAGGCTTTCTTCAGATTTTTTTCTTCTTTTTCCTAGTTGTTCTAGCAGACTAGTATTGAGAGCTTTGTCTTCAAGCTCACTGATTTGGCCTTCCATTGATTTAAATGTACTTTCTCTGCCCTGTCCATGTAATATACATTTCTGATATCTCAATGCTAGTATTCTTCATTTCTTCATTTATTTTTGTCCATTTGTTCTTGTAGTTATTTTCCTGAATTCTTCCAAAGTTTTTTTTTCTGTGTTCTCCTCATCTTTGTCTTCAGTTTTCTTGATCTTCCTGTTAATCCTCTCAAGGTACCAAAATATCATTCTTCTGAATTATTTATTCTGTATATTTCTGTACCTTTTCTTCCTCAGAAACATTTTCTGGCTTTGCATCTTGGTCACCTGTTTGAGCCACTGTGTCTTTTTTCTTTGTAGGAATTGAAACTGATGTCTCTGACACATTGTGGTGTTGTATTTGTATTTGTATTTAATTGATGATTGTTTGTTGCTGTGTTCTTAGGCGCTCACCACCTAACTCCTTCTGGATAGGATTATGTAATTGAACCATGTGTACATTTCTCTGTCTACCTTTTGCACAGCTCAGTTAAGGATGGGTTTGGCTGCTATTGGCTGCTGCCTATTTTGATCAGGTGGTATATGAGCTGGTAATGATTCTTGCAAAGTGGGTGGGACTGCAGAGTTGTGCCAGGGCAGGATGGGCATGGTCGCTTTTTCCCATCAGATGGAGCAAGAAGGAAACACACCACATACATACACTAGGGGGAAAGAAAATATGCAAACAAATAACAGCAAAAAAGAGAACATAATAAAGGGGAAAAAAACAGACAGCAGCACGAAAAAAGAATATGATAACTAAAAAAAAAGATAAAGGGAAAGTAAAACAAAATATCAGAAAGAAAAATACAATAAATAAACCTAGGGAAAGGGAAGAAGAAAAGAGAAAGAGACAATAATAGGAAAGAAAAATTAAGAGAAAAAAAAGAAAGAAAAAGGAAAGAGCAAAAACAGAAACAGAATCAAAGTAAAAAGAGAATGGGGGAGGGGAACAATTAAAAACAAGGAAAAGGAAAAAGTAGGAGAAAATGAAAAGGAAACAAAAACAATGAAAAGAAAAAACTAGGGCAGGAGCCAGATCTAGAGAGGAGAAAGCTGTGTGGACTCCTGCCAGCCAAGGAGCTCATGAAATAGGAGGGGGAGAGATGACTGGGTGGCATGGCAGGCCCCAGATGGAGTTCTGTAGGCCTTGGTGTGATGTATGGTCAGGGCACCCATTCTGAAAATACTTCATGCAGGCCCTAAAGGTGGCTCAGGTCAAGGTTTTTGTTTCCAGAAGGAACTCTCTCAGGCCCAGAGGGCAGCTGGTTAGAAGATTCCTGCTAGCCGAGGGCTGGCTAGAGATGGGGCTCTGTGCAATCTGTTGATCTTAAGAGGCCAGTTACCAGACTCGAGGACCCAGGGTGGTACACACTCACAACAACATGACCATGACCTCTGGCTGTGAAGGGGATGCATGAGGGTAGGGATTGGCCATGCCTCTGGTCACCAGGGGGATGTGAGAAACAAGAGAGAACCACACCTTTCTCATTGGCAGCCATCAGTTTTCATCTGCAACATTAGAGCCCCGTCTGGATCCAAGGCTACTGCCTTCTCACCACCCCTGTTCAGCCTCCTCTCCCAGTCAGTATTCACTTCTGTGTCCTTTCCTCTGAACCTCGGGGTTCCAGGATTGTCATCTGTATCTGTTTTATTTGATCTGTCATATCTTGGTTATAGAAGGGCTGTGTAGCATGTCTGCCTTGTCTACCATCTTGTCAGAAGTCTGGCCCTGTTACTAATTTTTGACTTTATTGGGATCAGAGAATGTTCTGTATAATTTCTATTTTTGTTTTAATACGTTGAGAATTTCTTTGAGGTCTAGTACATAACTCAGTTTGATAAACATTCCAATGAGTATTTGAAGACTATTTTTATTCTGTGATTATTGAATGTAAAAATCTATATATATTTGGTCAGATGTTGTAACTGGTGGCCCACAGGCTGCCTCTGGCTTGCAAATGTGTTTTGTTTGACTCACATAGTGTTGTTTTTTGTTTTTTCATATTTAGGTCTTTATTTTTTTTTTTCTTAGATGTTTTATTGTGAGTTATGTGATAGTTTATATGGGAGAACATTAGTTTTACATTCATTCTATCGTATATCATCTCATTGCCATGGTTACAATCCCCTCCATACATCATCAGCCAACCAAAGGGTATATACCCTGCAGTCCTTTCCCCATACCCCCCAGGTCTTCAGCACACAGTCACTCTCCCTTTCTGGATTTAAAGTCTCCAGCTGCTCCATCACTCCATGTCATCATCTCTGCCTCCATTTCAGGCATCACTGCTTCTCTGGGTAGGGTCCCGCTCTCTGCTCTTCTCCCTTGATGGTCCTAGGGACCTCTGCTCCTAGACTGAAAAATTAATCACTCCCCTCCTTACTATAAAACGTCTACCTTTACATTTCCAACCCTCACAATCAGTCCTGATAACAATTATTCACTATTGTATCACACGAGATGCATCTGCATTTCATTGCATCAACCTCGCCTCGACAGATTGAATACTACTCACTGGAGAGTCTACCTTCCTCCAGGCCCTCTGGATCTAGGTTCCCTCTTGAAAGCTTGTAAACCAGTCACTTCTTGCCTTTGTAGCCCCCCACACCCCATTTTGGATCGCCAATGTCCAAGTTGCACATCCCTGTCTACTCTGTGTGTGGAGGGGGGTGGGAATGATTCTTCTGTAAGGACTTGTTTCCTCTTTTGAGCTACTGCTTCCATAGATGTAGGTCAAGTTCATCAAATTGTATGAGAATACTTTTTCTTTTTTTTTTCCTCTTCTTTTTACTTCTGGTTGAGCTCTGATCATCCAGTCACTGAAGCCAGGATAAGTGGGTATTATCTGCAAGTGTAAGTGTTCTTATGCATATGCCCTCTATTCTTATCAGCTGAATGTTTCACTCTCCACTCCATTCCTCTGTGGCTATGTCACTGACTCTGGGCCCAAGAATCCCCAGATATTGCCATACTGCTGGTCAACCAGGTCTTCATCCGGGTTCACAGAAGTCTATTAAACATTTTAGGGCTTAGCTCACCACTTCATTGCTGTTTTTCCCTCACTTTCCCTTATCGGTGTCGAGCATGGTCACCAATCAGAGCGTGTATTCCCATTGAGTTTAAGTCTTGGAAGGGAGTTTGCACTGAGGGGACCCGACCACTTGCCTTGATGTTTCCTCGGCAAGCAAGTTACTTGTTCTTGTAGTAACACAGTCGGTCTGCCTATGTTGTTTTATATTTTTCCTGTAGGTCTTTCTTTCAAGAAGTATCTTCTGTTCTTCTAGCCACTCCAGGCTGGTCCGCTTGTCCTTTCAAGTAGGAATTTCCGTCTCTGGAGATCTGGAT
>NW_006408800.1:796161-811503 GCF_000296735.1 Chrysochloris asiatica | reverse complement strand
CAGTTGCTTTTCAGCAGGGTGCTATTCAGTTTCCATATATTTGACTTGATTTCCTTTGTCTTCCTATTGTTGAGTTCTAATTTGATAGCATTGTGGTCTGAGAAAATGCTTTGTAGTATTTTGATATTTGTAAATTTATGTAGATTTGTTTTGTGGCCTAAAACATGTTCTATTCTGGAGAATGTTCCATGTGCACTGGAAAAGAATGTGTATTGTGCTGCTGTTGTGTTGAATGCTCTGTACACATCTAAAAGATCCAGTTGGCTGATTGTGTTGTTTAGTTGTTTTGTGTCTTTGTCAAGTTTTATTCTGGTTGTTCTATCCATTTTTGAAAGTGGTGTATTAAAATCACCCACTATTATTGTAGATTCATCTATTTTTTGGTTTAATGCTGGCCTTCATTTCTTCATGGCAGTGATTGGCTGAAGTTACACATGCTCCTCCTTCACTGGACTTTCTCACCCCCACCTCAACTTTCATAGCCCTGAGCACTTTACCCTTTTTTTCTCTCCCTGCCTCGTGCCTGTGGGCATCAGAGTTTGCCACGTATATCACCTGTCACCTTTGGAAATTCTGAAAACTTCCATGTTTTTGTCTACCTGATTTATTTCACAGACAGGATGCTGATTTCCATGATGATTGTAGATTTCTTGGATTCTTTCTATTTTTGCTGTATATATTTCATAATGATATTTATTATAAGGTACAAAAAAAGATTCTTATATCTTCTTGGCATAAGGAATTTAATATATTCATACATGCTCTTATTTCTGATAGTTTGGGATTTATTCCTGTCATCATATTGTTTTCATTTTACCATACTCCTATTTAAAAAAAAAATAACAGGGCGTGTTTGTTCGTTTTTCTGGTACTTGCTTGCCTTTTTCTGGATAGTTTTCATATCTTCTCCTGCCAGCCCCCTTTCTAATGACCTGTAAGTTTTACATATTAATTTTGTTCTGTGTCTTACCCTAAAGTCTTTAAGACACCATTTAAAATTGTATTTCTCTACAATGTCATTCTGATTCCCTTCTCAGAAGCAAAGCAAGAACCTTACCAGAATTCCACTTGTCTGCAGTGTTTTCTGTTCTCCCTCATCACTTCCTAAAGCTGGGATCATTCAATATTTTACATTTATATTGTAATTCACATTTGTATTTTAGGTCCTCAATAATTATTGCAGTGAAGTGGATTGCTGTTATAGGCCTGTTATATGTCCATCATCTTTAATTCCCACCAAATGATTGGGTGATTGTTGTTAGGTGCCATTGAATCGGTTTCGACTGATAGCGACCCTATGCACAACCGAATAAAGCATTACCCGGTCCTGCACCAACTTCACAGTTGTTGTGCCTGAGCCAATTGCTGCTATTGCTGTGCCAATCCTTCTCAGTGGGGGTCTTCCTCTTTTTCTCTGACCCTCCACTTTACCAATCGTGATATCCTTCTACAGAGGCTGATCCCTTCTTACAATATGTCCAAAGTATGAGAGACTAAGTCTGGCCATCCTGGCATCCAAGGTGCATTCTGACTGTACTTTTTCCAACACAGATTGGTTTGTTCTTTTGGCAGTCCATGGCACTTTTAATATTCCCTTCCAACACCATAACCCACATGCATCAATTCTTCTATGGTCTTCCTTATTCATTGTCCAACTCTCACAAGCATATGAGGCTTGGTTTAGGCACACTTTAGTCCTCCAACTGATCTCTTTGCTCTGGAACACTTTAAAGAGGTCTTCTGCAGCAGATTTGCCTACTGCATTAAGTCCTTGATTATTGATTATGGGTCCAAGCAATATAAAGTCTTTGGCAACTTCAGTCTTTTCTCCATTTATCATATTATTTATTGGTCCACTTTTGAGGATTTTTGTTTTCTTTACATTGTGTTGCAATCCATACTAAAATCTTTGATCTTCATCAGTAAGTATTTCAACTCCTCTTTGCTTTCGACAAGCAAGGTTGTATCATTTGGATATCACAAGTTGCTAATAAGTCTTCTTCCAATCCTATGCCACATTCTTCTTCATCTAATCCAGTTTCTCAGATTATTTGCTCAGCATACAGATTGAATAAATGTCATGAAAGACACAGGCCTGTCATGCACCTTTACTGATTTTAAACCACTCAGTATCCCCTTGGTCTGTTCAAACGACTGATGATGTACAGGCTCCTCAAGAACACAAATATAAGTGTTCTGGAATAGTCATTCTTCACAATATTATCCAGAACTTGTTATGGTCCACAGGGTGAAAAGCCTTTGCATAGTAAATAGTGTGCAGGTAAGCATCTTTCTGGTATTCTCTGCTTTCAGTCAAGGACCATCTGACGTTAGCAGTGATATCCCTAGTTCTACATTGTCTTCTGAATCCTGATTAAAATTTTGGCAGTTCCCTTGTGATGTACTGCTGCAGCCATTTTTGAATTATCTTTAACAAACTTTTGCTTGCATGTGATATTAATGATATTGTTAGACAATTTCCACATTCTGTTGGGTCACCTCTCTTTGGAATGGACACAAATATGGATTTCCTACAATCAGCTGGCCAGGTAGATGTCTTCCAAACTTTTTAACATAGATGAGTAATCACCTCCAGTGTTTCATCAACTTGTTGAAAGATATCTATGTGTATTCCTTCAATATCTGGAGCCTTCGTTTTACAGTGCCTTCAGTGCTGCTTAGACTTCTTCCTTCAATACCATCCCATCAATCATCAATCCTTGATCATATGTTGTTTCTTAAAATGGTTGCACATCAACCTTTTTTTTTTTTTTTTTATGTTACAGTGATTTTGTGTACATTTTCCATCTTCTTTCAATGCTTTCTGAATCTTTCAATATTTTCCCATTTGTTGTTGTTGTTCCTTTAAATGAGTTCCAACTCAGCAATCCTGAGTTTTCAAGGAGCTGCTGGTGAGTTCCCATAACCTCCAACCTTGCATTCAACCGGACTTGAGATCCAGTACTTATCTATAGTGCCACACCAGGACTGCCCATAGAATCCTTCAATATTGCAAGACTAGGCTTGAATTGTTTCCTTCAGTTCTTTAATCTTAACAAATGCTGAGTGTATTCTTCCCTTTTGGTTTTCTAACCCCAGGTCTTTATATATCTCATTATAATATTTGACTTTGTCTTATATAGCTGCCTTTGAAATTTTCTATCCTGCTCTTTTATCTCCCCATTTCTTCCTTTTGCTTTAGCCTCTCTACACTGGAGATCAAGTTTCAATGTCTCTTCTGACAACCATTTTGGTCTTTTCCTTCTTTCTTGTCTTAATGGCATTTTCCTTCTTCTTGTATGATGTTCTTGATGTCATTGTACAACTCTTCTGGCCTCTGGTCCTTAGTGTCTAATGCATCAAATATGATCTTTAGATGATCTCTAAATTTAGGTGGAGTCTGTTCACGATCATATTTTGACTCTTATGGAATTGTTTTAATTTTCTTCGGCTTCATCCTGAACTTGTATATGAGCAATTAATGGTCTAGTCCACAGTCAGCCCCTGGTCTTGTTTGGCTGATGATATGGAGCTTTTCCACTGTCTCTTTCCACAGATGTAGTTAGTTTGATTCCTTTGTATTCTATGTGGTGTAGGGTCCATGTTTCTAGTTGTCTTTTATGTTGTCTAAAAAAGGTATTTGTAATATTGTATAAGACCATTATTGCAAAAGTTTAAGAAAAGTGCTCATACTAAAAGGGGGAAGGGGTGGAGGGAAGGTATTTGTAATGAAGTTATTGGTCTTGCAAAATTCTGTCATCTCCAGCATCATTTCTATCACCAAGGTCATATTTTCCAACTACTGATCCTTCCTCTTTGCTTCCAACCTTGCGTTCTAATTTCCAGTAATTATCAATATATCTTGATTGCATGTTTGATTAATTTCCGACTGAAGAAGTTGATACTATCCTATCATAGACAGCATTGTACATCAGGACATCTTAATATGCTCTTTTTGATGATGAATGTGATGCCATTCCTCCACAAGTTTTCATTCCCAGCATACTAAACTTTGTTATCGTCAGATTCAAAATGACCAATACTAATCCATTTCAATTCACTAATGCCTAGGATATTGATGTTTATGCATTTCATTTCATTTTTGACATTTCCTAGATTCATATTTTATACATTTCATGCTCCCAATTATGAATGGATGTTTACAGCTATTTGTCTTCATTTTGTGTTGTGCCCCATCAGCAAATCAATGTCCTAAAGGCTTTACTCCATTCATATCATCACGGTCAACTCTACTTTGAGGGGGCAACTCTTCCCCAGTCTTATTTCTAGTGCTTTCCAACCTGAGAGGCTCATCTTCTGGCACTATATCTGAAAGTATTCTGGTGCTCTTCATCATGTTTCAACATTCAGTGTTCTGGTGCTGCCATTCATAATGCTTTCCATGGATAAATATTTGGAAGTGGTTCACCTTTCCCTCTTCCTAGACAGTCTTCATTTGGAAGCTCAGTTGAAACCTGTCCACTGTGGGTGACCCTGCTGGTATTTGAAATACCCGTGGCATAGCTTCCAGAATCACAGTATCACATAAGCCACTACAGTACGACAAACTGACAGATGCCTACAAGGAAGACCCTGTTACATCCCTAATAATTCCCATAACTGTGCATATTGTCTGGGAGTTAGTTGTGTGTGACCATTGCAGTGAATTATCAAACCCAGCAAAGGAGTAGAGAATGCCAAGGGAGGGAAGGGTGGTGACAGAATTGGTAAAAAAAATAATAAATAAATAAACTTGGAGGAGGAGGTGTGCCTGACCTCTGCCTTACAGGAATCAGCTTTGGGCTGTTGATCTTGACGTGCCTTCCCCCTTGTGAAGTTAGAGCAGGTCAGATACCCTCACCACACCATTTTGCCAATTTTATAAATGTAATTGTGAAAGTTGGCCACAGCTCCTTCGCCCTTCTTCCCAAGCTGCCTCACTGCAGCCAGCACGAGGACAGTTGAGGCTGGCTCTCAGATACCATGAGCTTAATAGATTTAGGTTCCTGAGTGTCCTCAAAATCCCTGAGTGAGAAGTAGCTTTATTCCTCAGTGTATGAGAAGGCTTCAAAAAAATCTGTGGAAAAATGGAATTTAAAAATAGCAAAATTTTGCCATAACTTTTTGAAGCCCCTTTTGTAAGAGAAAGCCAGATAGATAGAGGCAGGGAGACAGGAGGCAGTCCACTCCAGTAGTATGGACAAGCTCTGGATGGCTTGTGTTCATAGTGGGAGTGAGTGTCTCATTTTCGACAACTCTGCCTTCTTTAGAAGAATCCCTGGGTTATGTAAATGGTTCGTGCACTTGGCCACTTACCGAAAGATTGGACACTCAGATCCACCCAATGGCACCTTGGAGAAAAGACCTGGTGCTCTACTTCCAAAAACTTAAAGGAAACCATGTGTAGCACAGTTCTACTCTGACACAAATTGGGTCACCATGGGCTAGGATCTACTTGCTGGCAACTCCATGTAGTGTGGTTTAATATCCACAATACATTTTGTGAAATAGGGTGTTGTGTGATTTGGATGTGGGAACAAGAGAGTATGTAAAGGGAATTCCAAACTTTTTGAAGGGCCCTCAAATATAGGCAGCCTCTGTTCAATCTGTAGTTAAATTCCTGTAAAGTCTACTGTAATCTTTGTCCACTGGACAAAGCCTGAAAGCTGGATCCACTAGACATAGGCAGCCCGGTGTGCAGCTGGTCAGGCATGGGTTTCACCAGCAGCCAGTTGGGGACTTTGTGCACAGCTAGGTACGAGGTGAAAGCCAGAGGGAGGCACACAAGGGACCAGGCAGGGGAGCAGGTTGCAGTTGCTGGGAGCACTGCTGGTAGGGGCAGTCCTGGCTGCTGCCACTATGTTGATACAGCTGTTTTCTGATCACATGCACCTACTCCTATCAGAGCCCAGTCGTGCTGCCGGTGCCCACAGCAGCAGCAGAGCTCCAAGGGTGCTGCCCTCTGCCAGGAGCCGTAGGCTGCAAGGCGCTGCTGGACAAGTGAGTGAAGCCAGAAAGAGAGAAGGAAGAGGCATTGGAGGAGAAGTTTAGGGGATCGGGATGCTGAAAACTAGAGCCCCATTCGGGGTTCACTCTGGGGGTTCACTCTGTTGTTATTAAGAGCCATCGAGTCGGTTCCAACTCAGTGACCCTGTACAGAGTTTCTGAGGAGGGAGCAGCTGGTGAATTTGAACCACTGACCTTGCAGTTCAGACTGACCTTGCAGTCCAGTGCATTATCCCACAGCACTACACCAGGACTCCTTAATATCATTAGAGGAAAATAATAAAAGAACAGCTGCTTTCTCTTTAAGAAAGAACACCTGATAGGACCATGGGTGGACGTGGGGTCCACACTGTCTGAAGGGGTGTTAAGCAGCATACCTGTAGTTTGTTTGTTCTTTTGGTCTCCTTAAGAGCTGGTCTGGGTGATGACGTGGAGAGATGGAGCAGCTGGGAACTTTAGACCTGAGAGGGAGAGGGGCTGTGTGCTGACAACTGGGGGGTGGGCAGGGAATTCAGGGGGCAGGCTTGTAGGATATACCCTGTGGCTGGTTGATGATGCATGGAGAGGACTGTAACCATGGCAATGAAACGATATATGATAGGATGAATGTAAAACTAATGTTCTCCCATGTAAACTATCACATAATTCACAATAAAACATTAAAAAGAAAAGAAAAAAAAAAAAAAAAAGAGCCGGTCTGGGGAAAGTGCCTGAGCCCATTCACACTGTTTTCCACACTTGATGTGTACTTTGGAGTTCTTCACACTTATCTGGCCTGTAAGCTGTGTTCTTTCCAGCTCTCACCGATAGATGGATAAGGCACTGTATCCTCTGGCCCTGTTCCCTGGGTACATGAGGGAACCTCGAGACAGTCCTTGTAGATTTCAGATCCCTAGACAGCTGCAAAGGCCATTCCAGCTTTTAACTTCTTTGAAAAATCAATGGGACCCAATTATGAGCAGGACCCCTCCCTGAACCACTGGCCAGAGCTGCATGTCCACTCCAGAAAGAGATGGAATGGACAGTCAGAGATCAGGTGAAGACTGAAGTGCTAAAAGAGGCGGCTTTGTGACCCTCCATGGCTTTCAGATTCTGTGCACAACAGTGACAGACTTCCGTGTGGCGTGGGGCTCCTAGGACAGGGCGTCCTGTGTGAGCATAGGCAGACCTGTGAGGGCCCTACCATTGTCTCAGGCACTAATGTAATGAAAGTTGACAGAAACCTCTTAGGTGGTCGTATTTCTCAACAGCTCTTGAAACCTCACTTGTCCCAGAGTGGCTGCTTGCAGGGCAAAATATACTGTAGTTGTATGGAAAAATAAAAGTAATTCGCTGCAGATTTACTAAAATAAACTCAAGGTGAATGAGTAAAACTTGTTCAGGAGACCTATTTGTCACATTCAGGAAGTTACAATCTAGTTTCACTTGCTGCTGTTCATTGCTTTTGTACTGATATTGGTTTGCTTAAGGTAAAAAACATTACTTCTCAATAAGCCAAGTGACTGGTATATCCTGCTTCCCTGTCTCCACAGACATTGGCAGCACCAGCAGGATGCATGGCTGATTGTTTCCTGCATATGTGTGTTTGTTACATGTTGCGTGTGCTCACATTTTATGCACATGTGCATGTGTGTGCTTGTTGTTGTACCTCTGTGTGTGTGTGTGCTTTTTAACACTGAGCTACCTCAGAGAATTTTCTAGGAAATGCTGTGTCCTCTGCACTGTATAGGGTGTCAACTGCATCTCCATAGGTTTGCCTTGCCTTATATAATATAATTGGAAGCTAGGGGAGGGATGGTGGGTTATTTTATGAAAAGTGTTGTTATTGTTTTAACTGTACCAAGAGACTTGCAAAACCACTCATTTCAGTAAGTTCTCCCAGGCATTTAAAAAATATTACTGGGTTTAGGCAATTTCATAGGAATGAATACATTGTTGCAAGTGGTGTATGCCTTCACTGTTCTTTCCTGGATGTTGCTTCTATGTGTAACTCAAGTTGTCTGTCGGGGACATGAGCCGTGAGGATACTCTGAGCTCTCTGCCAAAACGCAATGCGATCAGGCCCTCCAAGCTCCACCTTCCTCCTACCTCTGTGCCCACAGACTTGATCAGAGAGTCACCGACCCCTCAGGTTGATCACACCCTCTGAGCTTTGAACCTGGGTGCCCTGAAAGCAGTACATTAGCAAGCTAACAATAGGACTTAATAGGACATCAAAATGATTGTCCAAATTACATACCTGACAATTTATAATAACTGGGTCTTTTTTCATCAGAGAAATGATTTTACTGTTTTTCTTCTGTGTGGCATTTCTAGAGAGTCATTCACATTTAAAGCTAATATTGGAACAGCAGGTTTCTACTGAAACTATTTACCGTTTCTTTTTTGGCAACTTGTCAGTGTTTGGAAAATAGAGGCTTCATTAAAATCTAAATAAATTAAGCTTTCCCACATGCCAGTCACTCTTCTAAGATGAAGAGCATCATGAGCGGGATTGGAAAACCACTCGGGGCCTATGGTTTCCTGTTTTTAGATGTCTCTGGCATCTTGCTCTTCTCATTCAAACACAGGCATTTCACCACATAGAACTTGCATGGGGATGTCATAGTATGGCAGCTTGAACAGCTAAGAAACTCAGGCTTGGTTTGGCCAAGTGTGTGGCCTGTGACATCTCCTGCCTAGAATGCCTGTTGCCCAGTGCATGGGTAGACATAATGCAGCCACCATTTACCAAGCAGTCCAAGAGCCAGCAGGCCTTGACCTGTATTTTCATCAGTCCTCTCAACTTTATAGACCAGGTAAATATTGTAGGCAATGGGGTTTTAGAGAGGTTAAGGCCCTGGCTTGAGAGGGCAGTGCGGGGCTCAGTGGTAGAATTTTCACCTTCCTTGTGGGAGACCCTGGTTCCGTTCCTGGGGAGGCTTCCATGTTGCTATGATGCTGAACAGGTTTCAGTGAAACTTCCAGACCAAGAAGAAAGGACTGGTGCTCTGCTTTCAAAACTCAGCCAAGAAGAGCTCTCTGGGTCCCAGCGGTCTGTTAATGGGGTTGGCACAGAACTGAATGGCATTTTGTCCTGTTGAGCATGGGGTTGCCGTGGGTTGAGGCTGACAGCTAACAACAATGACCTCAGGGGCATGCAGAGCCTAGAGTTCAGCCCCGTCTGTTTGACCTTACACAGTGACCGTCTGCTCTAGCCATGGACCTTGGAGGATCAGAGCTGGGAGAACTTGTGTGTGGCACCAGAGTCCTGGGTCACTGCCTGGTCTCTCTGCTCTACCTCTTCACCCAGAACTCAAAAAGGAGAAATCCCCCCAAAACGGACAGAATAACCCAGGTAGGCTACAGCTGCTGGAGACTCAGCCTGGCCATGAAAGGGAGAAATGAGCCCACAAGGGCCCCCCAAACCAGAAAAGACTTGACCCCCAGGGCTCCCTTGAGATCAGCTCTTACTCCTTTAACATTAAGAACCTCTGCTCCTCAAGAGACTCTAAACAAAGTGAGGAGACAAGCCATAAGCTGGAGATGATATTTATGATATATGTGACCAACAAAGGATTCATTCCCAGTACAAGCAAACCCAAATACTCTTTAAGCATACTCATACTTACAATTTTAACAAAACATAGTTTTTCAAAAGGCAGTAGAATGAATAAGCCAAAGTCCTGAGCAGTTTGCCCTGTGAGAGAGGCAGGGAGGGTATCACAGGGAGGACATGGGTAGAGGCCAGCAATGGACTCATCTTGGCTCTTGTGTTAAATGAAGGGTTCACAGTGTCCATTATTTTATTAGACATTATAATTAATATGTGACATGTATTCCTATACATATACGTATACATAACATGTATTCCTATACATATACATATACAGATAGCAAATAAAACAGTTAAATAATGAAAGGCCAAACCTATTGCCATTGAATCAGTTAAATACACATATAGAGGTAGAATCCCAGAGTTATATGTTTTGCTGTTAACTGAAAGGCTAACTCAAAGGTACTACAGAAGAAAACTCTGATGATCTTTATAAGAAAGAGCAGTCACTGAAAACCCTATGGAACACAGTTCTACTCTTGACGCACATGGGGTTACTGTCATTCAGGGATGAACTGACAGCAGCTGTTTTGATTTTATGTTAAATAGTATATTTTACATGGGAAATTAATTAGTTATTAATAACAGGTAGGTGCTGTTGCCCCCATTTTTATAGATGGGTAGAGTGGGGCTCTGTAGGGTCAAAGACGTCTCCAACACATACATGGGTAAAGTACTTAACTTTATTTTGAAAATATTTTATTATGGTTTTGGAGAAAGTTAATACAAGTTAGGTTCCCATTGACAATTTCCACACAGCTTGTTCAGTGACATCAGTTACATTTTCCACAATGTGTCTACATTCTCTTTAATTGAGTCTTGATATTCCATTTCCAGTGCTGTCATCCCCCTGTCCTCATCTTTGCTTTGTGGTAAATGTTGCCCTTTTGGTCTCACACAGATGGTTGTTTAGTAGAGCACTGTTTTTATGGGAAGTATCCTTTATTTTATGTACCACTCTGCTTTTTCACTAAAAGGTGATCTCAAGAGGTAGTTTCAGTTCAAGGTTTAAGGAATGTCTCAGGGCAGTAGACTCATGGAGTACTCTGGTGTAAACTCGTTCAGTTAATCTAGCTTTTTTAAGAAAACCAAAATGAGTGTTGTTCTACATTTTTCTCCCATTCCATCTGGGACCATCTGTTATGACCCCAGTCAGAATTGTCAGTGGTATTAGTTGGTCACCATCTTGTTCTGGTCTCAAGATAGGTGAAGTCATATTTTGAGCCAATCCTGCAGATTTATTTTTTCTCTAAGATTTTGGTTGCATTCTGATATTTTTATTTCTGACAAGTACAGACCAATAGTTGAATCTTAGATGGCTATTCACAAACCATTAAGATCCCTGGTGCTACTTACTTCACTAAGATGCAGAACATGAACTCTGTGATTGTGTTATACCGATTGAGTTGAATTGTCTTAATGAGACTGTAGCCTTTAGCCTTATTGCTTGAAAACCAATCTCAGAAAGTATTTGGTTTTGTCTGAGGAGTAGCCATAGATGTGTCTTCAATACATATATGCCCCATAGGATAAGTACTTAACCTCAAGGTCGGTTTGAACTGCAAGGTCAGTAGTTCAAACTCACCAGTTGATCCTTGAAAACCCTTTACAGGGTCGCTCTGAGTCAGAACTGACTTAATAGCACTTAACAACAGCAACATGTTATTTTTGTTAGGTGCCAGCAAGTCGGTTCTGAATCATAGCAACCCTATCTATGTACAACAGATCAAAATACTGTCCATTCCTGCACCATCTTCACAACTGTTGTGTTTGCATCCACTGTTGCTGTGTCAGCCTTCTCATTGGAAGTCTTCCTTTTCTTCATTGACCCTCCACTTTACCAAACATACTGTCCTTTTCCAGGAACTGGTACCTCCTGACAACATGTCCAAAGAACGATAAACAAAGTAGCACCATCCTTGCTTCTAAGGAGTACTTCATTCAAGACAGATTTGTTGTTCTTCTGGAAGTCCATGATACTTTTCAATATTCTTTACCAACACCATAATTCATATGCACTGATTCTTCTCAATGCATTCTCAGTGCATCCTTCTTTTCAATCTTTTTTGTTTATCATGATTTTCTTTATTGGTCCAGTTGTGAAGATTTTTTTCTTTGCATTGAAGTAAATCCATACCAAAGGTTATAGTCATTAGTCTTCATTAGTAAATATTTTAAGTCCTCTTCTCAACTAGCAGGCAAGGTTGTGTCATCTGCATACTGCAGGTTGTTAATGAGTCTTCTTCCAGTACTGATGCCACATTCTTCTTTGTATAATCCAGCTTCGTGGACTATTTGCTCAGCATACAGACTGAATAAAAGTGGTGAAAAGATACAACTCTGATGCATACCTTTCCTGATTTTAAACCATTCAGTATCCCCTTGTTCTGTTGTAACAAACTGCCTCTTGGTCTATGTACAGGTTCCTCATGGATATAATTAAGTGTTCAGGAATACCCATTCTTTACAATTTTATCTGTAGTTTGTTATGATCCACACAGTCAAATGCCTTTGCATAGTCATTCAAGCACAGGTAAACATCTTCTCTGATTTTAACCAAGATCCATCTGATGTCACCAAGGATATCCCTCATTCCACATTCTTTTCTGAATCTGATCTGAAAGCTCTCTGTCCATGTGCTACTGCAACCATTTTTTAATTATCTTCAGTAAAATTTAATTGTATGAGATATTAATGATACTGTTCAATGATTTAACATTCTGTTGGGTCACCTCTCTTTGGAATAGGCACGCATGTGGATCTCTTCCAATCTGTTGGCCAGGTAGCTGTTTTCCAAATTCTTGGCATCCATGAGCAACTGCATCAGTTTATTGAATCAGTTTAGTTTGTATGTCATTGACTCCTAGAATCTTGTTTTTCGCCAGTGTCTTTAGTGCACCTTGAACTTCTTTCTTCAATATATATATATATATAGAAATGCCATCAAGTTGGTTCCCACCCACAGCGACCTTGTATAAGGTTTCTGAGGAGCAGCTAGTGAGCTTGAACCACCAACCTTGCAGTTCAAATGGCTTTGCAGACTGGTGCATTAACCTACAGTGCCACACCAAGACTCCATGTATATCTATATAGGTCCTTCTATTTGTATTTGCGTATGCATAAACCTATACCTATCCATATGCCTACATGTCTGTACCCATTCACAGGCGATCTTACACTTGTTTTTCGGTCTTTGTTGGGGTTGTTGCCAACTTACATATGTCAGATTCTCTTCTGTTGAGTCCTTCTCAGCAATGTCATTTACTTTGGTCATTCCAGGTCCACTAAACCCACATTCAGTGCCACTTTGCCCATTCCTGAAATTAACAGCTATCTATAATTTAAAACATGTTCCCCCTATGCCCCACAGCTCCCTGGTAACCACTAATGAACATTACTCTTTCTGTACATATATCCAGTCTTCTTGTTAACAAGGGATCATACAGTGTTTGTCCTATGTGCTTGTCTTATTCCATGTAGCATCGTGCTCCCCAGATTCATCTGTTACATGTTTTGTAGACTCATCATTGTTCTTTATGGTTACATAGTAATTCATATGTTTTTACCACATTTTGGTAAATTTTGTATGTTTGTACCACATTTTGGGTATCCATTTCTCCTTAACAGAGCTCTGGTGACACAGTGAGTTAAGTGTTGACTACTAACTGAAAAGTCACTGGTTTGAACCTACCAGCCGATCCACAGGAGGAAAATGAGAAGTCTGCCCCTGTAAAGATTTCATCTTGAAAACCTTTGGAGCAGTTCTACTCTGGCCTATAGAGCCACCGTGAGTTGAAATCTATTCAACCACAGTGGGTTTCAATTTTCAGTATTCTTATTTCTGCACTTAGGGGCACTTTGGTTGCTTCCTTTCTTTCATTTTTGCTATTTTGAATAAAACCACAATGTATATATTGTTGTTGTTAAGTACCATGGAGTTGGCTTCAACTCATAGTGACCCTGTACAGGGTTTCCAAAGCTGTAAGTCTTTACAGGAGCAGAACGCCTCATCTTTCTCCCATGGAACCACTGGTAGTTTCGAACTGCTGACCTTGAGGTTGGCAGCCCAACTCGTAATTACTGCGCTACCAGAGCTACAGTGTATATACATATGCATATCTGCATATGTCTGTAATGGTCACTACTTTTAGGTCTCAAGAGTGTCCTGGTGTGTGCTTTAGGATAAGCACTGGGCTGTTAACCACAAGCTCAGAGGTTCAAACCCACCAGCCACTTCTCGGAAACCCTATACAGGCTTGCTATGACTTGAACTGACTTAACAACAAAGGGAATAGATCTAAAAGTGGGAATACTGGATCCCACTGTTGTTTTTGTTAAGTGCCGGTTTTTGTCAAGTCCATAGCGACCTGTGCACAACAGAATTAAACACTGCCTAGTCCAGTGCCGTCCTCATAATTGAGCCCATTGCTGCTGCCACTGTGCCAATTCATCTCAGAGAGGGTATTTCTCTTTTTCACTGACTCTCTCTACTTATCAAGCATAATACCCTTCTTTTCAATCTTTTCTACAGTCTTCCTTATCCATTATCCAACTTCTACATGCATGTGAGGTGATTGAAAGTACCATGGCTTGGGTCAGGCACACCTTAGTCCTCAGACTGATCTCTTTGCTCTTGAGAACTTTAAAGAGGTCCTGTGCAGCAGATTTGCCTAATGCAATATGTCATTTGATTTCTTGACTACTGTTTCCATGAGTGTTGATAGTAGATCCAAGCAAAACGAAGTCTTTGACAACTTCAGTCTTTTCTCTAGTTAAGATTATATTATTTATTGGTCTGGTTGTGAGGATTTTTTTTTTGCTTCTTTACATTGAGATGCAATTCATACTGAAGGCTGTGGTCTTTGAACTTCAATAGTAAGTATTTTAAGTCCTCTTCATTTCCAGCAAGGAAGGTTGTGTCATCTGTCTATTGCAGATTGTTAATGAGTTAATGTTAATGTTAAAGAGTTCTTCCTCATGTAATCCAGCCTCTCAGATTATTTGCTCAGTATACATATTAAATAAGTATGGTGAAAAGGTACAACTCTGGTGCACACTTTCCTGATTTTAAACCATTCAGTATGCTGGATCATAGGGTAGTTCCGATTCTAGTTTTTGTGGAAATGCCATATCATTTTTCATAGTGGTTGTACCATTTACAGTCCCACCAGCAATAGATACAATTGGTCACATCCTCACTAACATTTGTTATTTTATATAGAGAGAGTCCTGGTATGGCACTGTGGGCTAATGCACTAGACTGCAAAGTCAGTTTGAACTGCAAGGTTGGCAGTTCAAGCTCACCAGCTACTCCTTGGGAACTCTATACAGGGTTGCTATGAATTGGAATTGACTTGATGGCATTTAACAACAACATGGTGCTGGTGGTGGTGTGCCATGGAGTCGGTTCTGATTCATACTGACCCTGCACAGGGTTTCCCAAGCTGTAAGGCTTTACAAAAGCAGAAAACCTCATCTTTCTCCCATGGAATGGCTGGTAGTTTCAAACTGCTGACCTTGAGGTTAGCAGCCCAACTATGCTACCAGAGCTCCTTCAAAAACATGTGTGTGTATGTGTGTTGTTGTTGTTAAGTGCCATCGAGTTGGTTCCGACCCATAGCGACCCTGTACAGGGTTTCCGAGGGTGTAAATCCTTATGGGAGTAGAAAGCCTCATCTTTCTCCCATGGAGCAGCTGGTAGTTTAGAACTGCTGACCTTAAGGTTCGCAGCCTGATTCGTA
>NW_006408800.1:793694-796051 GCF_000296735.1 Chrysochloris asiatica | reverse complement strand
ATTGAGTTGGTACTGACTCATAGTGACCCTATGCACAACAGAACAAAACACTGCCTGGTCCTGGGCCAACTTCACAATTGTTACTATGCTTGAGCCCATCAAATATACATATATATGTATGCATGTATTTTATATATATATATATAGAGAGAGAGAGAGAGAGACAGAGACAGAGACAGAGAGACAGAGAGAGATCAGTGCCATTTTAGCTGGGACGTAATAATATGTCAGTTTTTTGCTTTAATTGCATCTTCCCTGGACCACCCTCAGCCAAGTAACCAAGATGGTAGAAAAGAAGAAGGGAAATAGATGGGCAGATACCCGTGAAAACAGATGCAGCTGGAGTGAAATTTATTTCTACTGCTCATTTATGAGACCTCCAAGCTATGAAGAGATGGTTCTCGAACTGATTTCAGCCATCCTCAATCACTGCCCATGCCCACTGTGCTGACGCTCTCAGATAGCTCTTGGCACTGTTGTTGAACTTCTGATGCCTCCCAGACATCAGCCTTACTATAAATACTAGGCTGTAAATTTGTCTAGAATTGATTTTGACTGCATCCGCTAGGTCGTTTGGTGAGGCGCTGCTACCTGTGCTTTGTGTCTCCTCAAGGTCAAGATGCTGTACCTGTGACTACCACCACTGCCCTGCCTACCTTCCCTGTGATCTACCTCAGTGATGCTTATATTCTTTTTTTTGGCTTATGACTGGGAGGCTGCAGATAAATTAAAAGGATAAAACCTCAAGGAAGCCTGAGCTTTCAAAACTGGGTAAAATAAATGTAGAGAATAAATGTATTTACTGTAGTGAAGTCTTCAAATTCCCCACAGACTTTATTTGGGTAGGAAATTTCTCAACGTGGGAAATCATAAATTGTTTCATGCATATATATATTTTTTAATGTTTTATTGTGAATTGTGTGATAGTTTACATGGGAGAACATTAGTTTTACATTCATTCTATCGTATATAGTATCATTGCCATGGTTACAGTCCCCTCCATGCATCATCAACCAACCAAAGGGTATACCCTGCAAGCCTGTCCCCCACACCACCACCCCCTGATCTTAAGCCTGCCCCCCACACACACACACATACACCCAGTCTTCAGCACACAGTCCCTCTCCCTCTCTGGATCTAAAGTCCCCAGTTGCTCCATCGCTGCACATCATCGTCGCTGCCTCTATCGCAGGCATCACTGCTTGCATCACTGCTTCTCTGGGTAGGGTCCCACTCTCCGCTCTTCTCTGTTGATGGTTCTAGGGACCTTCGCTCCTAGACTGGAAAGTTAATCACTCCCCTCCTTGCTATAAAATGTCTACCTTTACATTTCCAACCCTCACTATTAGTCCTGATAACAATTATTCACTATTGTATCACAAGAGACCCATCTGCATTTCATTTCATCAGCCCCGCCTAAACAGATTGGATATTACTCACTGGAGATTCCACCTTCCTCCAGGCTTTCCAGATCTAGGTTCCCTCCCGAAAGCTTGTAAGCCAGTCACTTCTTGCCTTTGTAGCCCACCCCCACCCCACCATTTTTGGTAGTCAAAAAGTTGCCTATCCCTGTCTACTCTGTGTGTGGAGGGGGTGGGAATGATTCTTGCTGTAAGCATTTGTTCCCTCTTTTGAGCCACTGCTTCCATAGGTGTAGATCAAGTTCATCAAATTATATCAGATTAATCTTTTTTTTCCTCTTCTTTCTTCTTCTGGTTGATCTCTGATCATCCAGTCATTGAAGTCAGGTCAAGTGGGTATTATCTGCAAATGTGGGTGTTCTTGTACATATGCCCTCTCTTCTTATCAGCTGGATGTTTCACTGTCCACTCCAGTCCTCTGTGGCTATGTCACTGACTCTGGGCCCAAGAGTCCCCAGGTCTTGCCACATTGCTGGCCAAACAGGTCTTCGCCCGGGTTCACAGAAGTCCATTGAACATTGTAGGGCTTAGCTCAATGCTTTATTGCTGCCCTTCCCTCACTTCCCCCTATCGGGGACGAGCAAGGTCACCAGTAAGAGTGTGCATTTCCACTGAGGGGACCCGACCACTTGGCTTGATGTTTCCTGGGCAAACAACTTGCTTGTACTTGTAGTAATAGTCAGTCTGCCTATGTTGTTTTATATTTTGCCTGTAAGTCTTTTTTCAAGAAGTATTGTCTGTTCTTCTAGCTGCTCAAGGCTGGTCTGCTCATCCTTTCAAGTGGAAATTTCCCATCTCTGGAGATCTGGATATGGTTCAGGCTTCCACCTATAGTCTTATGTATTGCAGAGGCTTTGCAGGAAACTTCCTACACTGGGCACATTGTAGCCCTATTCTAGGTATTCCAATCAGTTATAGGAAGAAGACAGACTTACA
>NW_006408800.1:785914-790094 GCF_000296735.1 Chrysochloris asiatica | reverse complement strand
TTCCAAGGTTGTGTATATATCTTACCTTATCTCTGTCCCCTTCGGCCCTTTCACTTATGCCCAATTGTTCTCCCAGCTGCCCCGTTTTTCCCTTTCCCTCTCCCTCCCTGTATATTGCCCCCCTCCCTCGCACCCAGGATGATATTTGTAAATTTATGGAGATTTGTTTTGTGGATTAAAACATGTTCTATTCTGGAGAATGTTCCATGTTTACTGGAAAACAGTGTGTATTGTGCTGTTGTTTGGTTGAATGCTCTGTACACATCCATGAGGTCCTGTTGGCTGATTGAGTTGTTTAGTTCTTCTGTGTCTTTGTCAAGTTTCTTTCTGGTTGTTCTATCCATTTTTGAAAGCGGTGTATTAAAATCACCCATTATTATTGTAGATTCATCTGTTTCTTTCTTCAAATCTCCTAGAGTTTGCTTTATATATTTTGGAGCTCTTTCACTGGGAACATAGATATTTATTATGGTTCTTTCATGAGATAATTTCCATCTTTATCTATTATGCTGTTTTTTGCCTTAAAGTTTATTTTATCAGCAATTAGTACTGCCACTCCTGTTCGCTTTTTATTGCAATTAACTTGGTATATTTTTTTTCGTCCTTTGACTTTTAATCTGATTTTGTCTCTGTGTGTGAGATGTGTCTCTTGTTTTCTTATCCATTGTGCCACCCTCTGTCACTTAACAGGTGCATTTAATCCATTTATATTCAGTGTAAATATCGATAGGTATTGATTAATTGCTGCCATTATGTTTGTTTGTTTTTTTTATGTGGTGTTTCTGCTTCTTTCTTTTGTGTTATCTTCCTTTGTTGAATTCATGATTTTTGTTTTCTGTCTTGTGTGTTTCCTCATAGTTTTAATGTTTCCATGTTCTTCTTGGATTTTTATTCTCTTGGTATGTTGTGAAGTGTTAATTCTCTTTGAGGTTGCCTTATAGTCCATTAACTTTTCTGTCCATTTAGCACAGTCTAAGGAGCTCTGGTAGCATAGTGGGTATGAATCAGGCTGTGAGCCGCAAGGTCAGCAGTTCGAAACTACCAGTGGTTCTGCGGGAGAAAGATGAGGCGGTCTGCTCCCGTAAAGATTTACAGCCTCAGAAACCCTGTGTATGGTCACTATGAGTCGGAACCGACTCCACAGCACACAACAACAACATCAAGAACATTTATCCTGTAATTGACTTGACCTCACTATCTGGGTCTCTGTTCCTACGTGTTTACATTCTTTTACACTGTACTGGTTTTGATCATAGACTAACCTCCCAGATTCTCTGAATTTGTTCTTGTAGTTTTGTTCTGTTCTCAACTCTTCCTTCTGTTGACTTAATTCAGGGAGGTGCTGCCACGTATGTCAATCTCTGGTTGTTATCTATTCTTATTGATTCTCAATCCACAGAAATCCTTTTAGGATGTTTTGTAGGGCAGGGTTGGCTTTGGCAAAATCCCTGAGCTTCTGTTTATCATGGAATGTTTTGATTACACCGTCATATTTGATTGATAGCTTTGCTGGATAAAGGATTCTTGGCTGGCAATTTTTTTTCTTTCAGGGTTTTATATATGTCTCCCCTTTGCCTTCTTGCTTGCATGGTTTCTTCTGAGAGGTCTGAGCTTAATCTGACTTGCTTGCCTTTGTATGTGACACTTCTGTTTTCCCTGGCAGTTTTCAGAAGTGTCTCCTTATCTTTGATTTTGGAGAGCTTGACTATGATATGTCTTGGTGATTTCATGCATATAATGTTTTTTTACAAAATATATGCTACTTGTTGAGAGATGGTAGCACATGAAAATTTGAAGTGTGTATGTATTAGGCATCTCTCCCTACCAATTATCAATCAGAAGTCTGAAGCTCTCCATGGTAACAGTTTAAATGGGAAGACAATATGATTTCATTCAGCTTTTATCCCTGAAAACCCAGCTGATTAGTTCTTACCTCCCTGGATCGCTTTCCTGTAGCTCTTTCTGCTAGAGCCCTATAGCATCTCTTTTATTTATGTCTGTTGTTAGTTGGTTCAGCTCAGTCTAACTCATTTCCCTTTACTAAGTTCCAAGTTACCATGGTCTAGTACTCAATGAAGGGAAGCTTGTTCAGATCAGGTAATACGTTAGCCTTTGTTTTCCTCATTTGGCTGTTTGCAATCAAGCAGCAATGCCCAGGACATCTATGGGATGACCATCCATGGGAGTTTACACTTTTTCAAGGTGCATCTCCTCTGGGGTGAAAAGTCCCAGTGAATTCAAATTAGTGCATATTCCTGGATGACCAACCATCCAAACCAACCCCACTGCTGTTGATTCATTTATGACTCAGAGCAACCCAGAGTAGAACTGCTTCATATAGTTTCCAAAGATGTAAATCTTTACAGAGCCAGATTGCCTCGTCTTTCTTCCACGGAGATATTAGTGGACTTGAACCATGGCCCAATGCCTAAACCACTGCAATACTAGGACTCTTTTCCTGGATGAAATAGTAGATTTCCTTATGAGGTCTTATCAGTCTCTAGATTGCAAGTTGCACTAGCAAAAATATCTCCTCACTTGTATCCCTACAAAGCAGCATCAATCATGTTGGGTACTGGAAGCAAATTGGAGCCACCAAACATATTCATCCTTTTGTGTAATCCCCACACATTAATATTTGACTTGTAGAAGTATGTTTCATAGCGAGCATCAAACGTTTCATCTGTCTCCTGAGATTTATGGAAGTAGTAGGGAACTGTTTGCACAGCATCTGCAGACCATGAGCTACAATGAGGTGGTGTCTCCTTGTGATTTTTATTTGCCTCTTCCCAATGAAGCTTTAAATATCCTCTTTGATGAAGAATTTTGTAATTTTGATGTGTTGTTTTTGTTATAAAGTCAGTTCTGACTTAAAGCCACTCTGTATTGGATTTCCGAGGAGTGGCTGGTAGGTTTGAACTGCCAATCTTGCAGTTCAAACTGACCTTGCAGTCCAGTACATAATTCTTCAGAGCTACACATTATAATGAGAGTTTGGGAGTTCTTTTTATAGCAGCAGCAGAGACATCTTGGTAGGAAAGGCTCTGTGGGAGAGGGATTGAACCCCAAGAGAAGCTGCTCTCACGGAACAACACCAGAGCTCTGGATCTAGTTAAAGTTGCAGGGTGTCAGTTTCCCATATGTGTAAGTAGAAAAATCACTATATGAAGGAAACTACTGTGAGTTAGGAATCGCTCGTGATGGGACTCCCTCTGCGGCCAACCCACAGGGTGGAGTTCAGAGGGTGGGGCTACAGTTAGACTGGCACAGGGAACCAGCGCTAAAAGCAGTGCATTGGCATTTGCAAAAGAAGGTGCAGGAGATTCTCCACACTTTTTCCTCCTCTTCCCTGTCATGCCTTCTTTGCCCGGTTGAGATGCCTTCAGGTGGGTGGGTGCGCACCCCCCAAAAAAAGTCCAGTCCTGAAGCAACAGTTTGCCCATAGCACAGAGAGAAAGAACTTGACAGCTTCTAATCACAGCAGCGTCGGGGCCACAGCCCTAAAATTAACTTGTGCATGACCCTTTACTCTGGCCTATCTAGCAAGAACCATCACTCGTCTATCAGTTTGTCGTGCTGTGGTTGCTTATAGGTCTCTGTGATTCTGGAAGCTATGCCACTGGTATTTTAAATACCAGCAGGGTCACCCATGGTGGACAGGTTTCAGATGAGCTTCCAGATGAAGACAGACTAGGAAGAAAGAGTGACGAACTACTTGAGAATATTTAGTCATTAAAAACCTTATGAATAGCAGAGAAACACTGTCAGATATAGTGCCAGAAAATGAGCCCGTCAGGATTCAAGGCACTCAAAATACTACTGGGGAAGAGATGCCTCCTCAAAGTAGAGTTGACCGTGATAACGTGAATGGAGTAAAGCCCACAATACCTTCATTTGTGGATTGGCACAACTCAAAATGAAGAGAAACAGTTATAAACATCCACTGCAAATCGGAACATGGAATGTACAAAATATGAATCTGGGAAAATTGGAAGTTGTCAAAAATTCAATGGAACACATAAATATAAATATCTTAGGCATCAGTGAGCTGAAATGGACTGGTATTGGCCATTTTGAATCTGATAACCACATGGTTTACTATGCTGGGAATGGCAAATTGAAGAAGAATGGTGTTGCATTGATCGTCAAAAAGAACATATCCAGATCAGTCATGAGGTAC
>NW_006408800.1:772244-783238 GCF_000296735.1 Chrysochloris asiatica | reverse complement strand
CTGGCGAGGTCCATGTGTATAGTCATCTCTTATGCTGTCTAAAGGAGGTATTTGAAATAAACAAATCATTTGTCTTGCAGAAATCTATCATTCGTTCTGCAGCATCATTTCTATCACCAAGTCCAAATTTTCCAACTACTGGTCCCTCTTCTTTGCTCCCTACGTTTGCCTTCCAGTCACCAGTAATGAGCAATACATCTTGATTGCATGTTTGATCAATTTCAGACTGAAGAAGTTGGTAGAATTCTTCTATTTCATCTTCTCTGGCTTTAGTGGTTGGTGTGTAAATTTGAATAATAGTGGTATTAACTGGGCTTCCCTATAGGCACATGGATATTATCCTATCACTTATAGCATTGTACCTCATGACTCATATGCAGATTCAAACTTAAGCTGAAGAAATTGAAAACAAGTCCATGAGAGCCAAAATGGCCTTAAATATATTCCACCTGAATTTAGAGTTCATCTGAAGAACAGATCTGATACATTAAACACTAAAGATTGAAGACAAGAAGAGTTGTGGGATGACATGAAGAAAGCAAAAACTCATCAAGAATAAGAACAAATGAAAGATCCAAATGGATGTCAGAAGATTCACTGAAACTTGCTCTCCAGTGTAGAGATGCTAAAGCAAATGGAAGAAATGATGAGGTCCAATAGCTGAACAGAAAATTTCAAAGATCAGCTCAAGAAAATAAACCCAAACATTACTACAGAATGTGAAATGATCTAGTGTCAGAAAACCAAAAAGAAAGGACACACTTGGCATTTCTCAAGCTGGGGGAAGTGAAGAAAAAATTGAAGCTTCGACTTTTGTTACTGAAAGATTCTCTGGGAAAATTATTGAATGATGCAGAAAGCATCAAGAGAAGATGGAAGGAATACACAGTCACTGTACCAAAAGGAAATTGTACATGTTCAACCATTTCAAGACTTAGCATATGAACAAGAGCCAATGATACTGAAGGAGAAAGTTGAAGGTGCATTGAAGCAATTGGTAAAGAACAAGGTACCAGGAATTGATGGAATAAAATTTGAAATCTTTCAAGAAAGTGAGGTGGCACAGGAGACACTCACTCATCTCTGCCAAGAAATTTCGAAGACAACTATCTGGCCGACTGATTGGAAGAGATTCATATTTGTGCCCATTCCAAAGAGACGTGACCCAACAGAATGCGGAAATCATTGGACAATCTCTTTGATATCCCATGTGAGTAGAGTTTTACTAAAGGTAATACAGAAATAGCTATAATCATACAGACAGAGAACTTCAAGCAAGTTCATGCTGGATTCAGAATAGTCCGTGGAATGTGGGATATCATTGCTGATATCCGATGGATCTTGGCTGAAAGCAGAGAATATCAGAAAGTTGTTTGCCTATGTTTTATTGACTATGCAACTGCTTTTGATTGTGTGGATTATGACAAGCTATGGACAGCATTGTGAAGTATGAGTATTCCATAACACTTATTTGTGATTATGAGGAATACACCTGGACCAAGAAGCAGTTGTTTGTACAGAACATGGGAACACTGAATATTTAAAAATTTAAAAAGGTGTGCAACAAGGTTGTATTCTTTCACCATATTTACTCAACCTGTATGCTGAGCAAATAATCCGAGAAGCTGGGTTCTATGAAGAAAAATATTGCGTCAGGATTGGAGGAAGACTCATTAACAACCTGGGATATGCAGATGATACAACCTTGCTTGCTAACACGAAGAGGACTTAAAACATTTACTGATGAAGATCAAAGAGTACAGCCTTTGGTATGGATTACATCTCAATGTAAACAATCCTCACTACTGGACCAATAAACAACATTCTTATCAACAGAGAAAAGATTGAAGTTGTCAAGGACTTTATTCTTTCTTGGATCAAAGTATCAACATTCACGGAAGCAGCAGTCAAGAAATCAACAGCGTATTGCATTAGGGAAATCTGATGCACAAGATTTTTTTAAAGTGTTAAAGAACAAAGATGCCAGCTCTAGGACTAAGGTGCAGCTGACCCAAGCTATGGTATTTTCAATAACCTTATATGCATGCAAAAGCTGGACAGTGAATAAGGAAGACCATAGAAAAATTGTTGCTTTTGAGTTATGGTGTTGAAGGAGAATATTGAAAGTGCCATGGGCTGCCAAAAGAACCAATAGATCTGTTTTGGAAGAAATGCAGCCAGAGTGCTCCTTAGAGGCCAAGATGACCAAACTTCATTTCTCATACTTCAGACATATTGTCAGAAGGGACCAGTCACTGCAGAAGGATATCATGTTTGGTAAGTTGGAGGGTCCGAGCAAAAGAGGAAGACCCCCCAACGAGACAGATTGGCCAAGTGGCAGCATCTATGGACACAGTAGTGAGGTTGACCCAGGATCGGGCAGTGTTTCGTTCTGTTGTGCATAAGGTTGCTATGGGTTGGTACCGACTCATTGACACCTAACAACAACAACAACATCTAACAAGAAAAAAGCAGGCCCGTCAGGTCTGACAGACAAACCATATGAACAATCTGTAAAATCAGAACATAAAAGGATGGAACTATCTCGAGAATTACGCTGTACACACGCAGATACCTAACTAACCTTTAGAGATAAAAATGGTAGACAGTCTTTCTCCCATTAACTTCTCAATATCTATCTATGCAACTCTATAGTGGTGACTAGAGGAGGGGCCTGAGTGAGCAGACACCCCCATCCTCTGTTCGAGGTTTCTACGGTGAATACACACTGCCTGTGTAGCAAGGCAGCTGGACAGTCGGCCACAGTTTTATTTTTGTTTCAGTGTGGTGGTTTTTGTGTCTGCTTTTATATTTCTTCTGCTTTTGGTCCTTTTGATCACATATTTTTCCTGGAGTTGGGAACTTTTCCTCCCTATGTTACCCAGGAAGAGACAGCAATTGTGGCCATATAGTCAAGCTACAAACATATCCCATAATATTTCACCATTGGGGCAAGAGCCAATAACAGCTGCTGAACATTACATGCAAAAAGAGAAGCCTATCTCCTGATAATGTCCACCACAAGATACCCAGTAAGCTTAATAATACAACAACAAACATCCGTTTATGCATTTAAAAAACCCACATAACTACGGGAGATGACAAACAAAAGGTCTCAAAAATGTCCTAAACCAAAAAGAGTAATAGACACAAATGAGCTGGAGACAGACAATTGCTCCCCAGAAGAGGAAGAGCAGGTTTTGGATTTGCCTGAGAAGGAATTCAGAAGAATGATATGGAAACAAATTCAAATGCTCTGAAAAAGAGTGGGGGAAAACAAGGAAGAAGTCAGGAAAGTACTACTAGAGCAATCAAACAAGATTGATACAGCATTGGAAACAATTCAAAATCTGCAAAAAGAGGTCCAGATGATTCATAATAAAATACCAAAAATGGACAATACACTGAAAGGGGAAAGGAGCAGAATAGAAGAGATGGAAGCCAGAACTAGAGATCAGGAAGACAAATCTCTCAATACTGGTAAGATAGAAGAGCAAGCTGAACAAAAGGATAAAAAATTCTGAAAAGAGTCTTAAGATTCATACTGGATAACATGAAGAGGAACAACTTAATTATTGGCTTTCCGGAGCAGGAAGATTCAGAGAAGTCCATAGAGGAGATAGTTGAAGAGTTTCTGGAAGAAAATTTCCATAACATTTTGAAAGATGAGAAGATAAAAATTAAAGAAGGCAAATGTACTCCAGGAAGCATAGATCCCAAAAGAAAGTCACCAAGACATATTATAATCAAGCTCTCCAAAATCAAAGACAAGGAGAGAATCCTAAAATCAGCCAGGGAGAAGAGAAGTGCCACTTACAAACACAAGCAAATCAGATTAACCTCTGACATTTCAGCAGAAACCATGCAGGTAAGACAGCAATGGGAAGACATATACAAGATCCTAAAAGAAAAAAACTGCCAACCAAGAATCATCTACCCAGCAAAACTGTCAATCAAATACAATGGTACAATCAAAACAATCCAGGTTAAACAGAATCTAAGATTTTATTAAAACCAATCCAGCACTTAAAAACATCATAGAGGGGGTTCTTTAGACTGAAAACCAACAAGAAGAGACAACAACAGAGATTGAAAGGTTTGGCAACACTACCTGCAACTCAGTCAACAGATAGCAGAGTTCAGAGCAGAAAAAACTACAACAACAAATTCAAAGGAGCTTCAAGGTCAATGGAAGATCAAAATAATACGAATTTCAAAGAAGGGGAAAATGTAGGAACAGAGATCCAGGTGGTCAGGATATCAGGTAGATTACAGGATACAATTGTTGTTGTTAAGTGCCGTTGAGTTGGTTCCAATTCATAGCAACCCTGTATAGGGTTTCCGAGGAGCAGCTGGTTACCTTTAACAACCTACTTTGCAGTTCAAATGGCTTTGCAGTCTGGCGCATTAAACCACAGTGCCACATCAGGACTCCACAGGATACAATAGATTCTCTTAAATGGAGAGAAAAGTTAATAGACTATATGTTAACCCCAAAGAAATTTCATACTTCAAAACTTATCCTGAACTTCCAAGCAGAACAAGCAAACATGAAAACTAAGAATAAACTACAAGAAGTAGCACAAAAAACACAAACTCAGCACCAGTAGGCATGCAGAACAAAGGAATGGGCAGCACTACCAAAAAATAAATATAATGGCAGCAATTAAAACATACCTAGCATAGTGATTACGAATCGAGCTGTGAACCGCAAGGTCAGCAGTTTGAAACTACCAGCTGTACCGTGGGAGAAGGTTGAGGATTTCTGCTCCCATAAAGATTTACAGCTTCAGAAACCCTATACAGGGTCGCTATGAGTCGGAACCAACTCCAAGGCACATAACAAGAACAACATCGATAATTACATTTAATGTCAATGGATTAAGTGCACCAGTGAAGATACAGAGAGTAGCAGATTGGATAAGAAAACAAAACCTTTCAATATGCTGCCTGCAAGAGACACAACTTACACAGAAAGACAAAAACAGACTACAAGTTAAAGGATGGAAAAAAAATATACCAAGCTAACTGCAACAATACGCAAGCAGTAGTGGCAATTCTCATCTCTGATGATGTAAATTTAAAGGCAAAAACCAGCATTAAGAGATAAAAACAGACACTACCTCATGGCCAAAGGGTCAATTGAGCAAGATGACATAGCCATAATAAATATCTACACTCCCAATGAAAAAAGCACCAAAATATGTGAAGCAAACCTTACTAGAATTGAAGAAAGAAATAGATAAATCTACAATTATAGTGGAAGATTTTAATACACCACTTTCAAAAGGGACAGAACAACCATAATCAAATTCGACAAAGTTATAGAGGTACTAAACAGCACAATCAATCAACTAGACTTCATAGATGTGTACAGAGCATTCAACCCAACAACAGTACAATATACAATCTTCTCCAGTAGATATGGAACATTCTCCAGATTTGATCATGTGTTAGGTCACAAAGCAAGCCTCCATAAATTTACAAACATAAAAATACTACAAAGCATCTTTTCAGACCACAATGCTATAATACTAGAAATCCACAATAAGAAGACCAAGGAAATAAAGCAGAATACATGGAAACTGAATAATACCCTACTGAAAAGCGACTGGGTAAAAGAAGAAATTAAACGTGAATTCACGTAGTTCCTACAAACAAACAAAAGTGAAAAAAAAAAAAAAAAACATATCAAAATCTTTGGCACACAGCGAAAGTGGGGCTGAGAGGACAATTTATTATGATTAATGTGCACTTCCAAAAAGAGAAAAGAACCAAGATTAACACATTAACACAGCATCTCCAACAATTAGAAACAGACCAACAGAGGGAACCTATAGTCACCAAAAGAAAAAAAATAATAAAGATAAAAGCAGAAATAAATGAGATGGAAAACAGAAAAACTATAGAAAGAATCAACATGACAAAAAGATGGTTCTTTGAAAGGATTAATAAAATTGAAACATCATTGGCAAAACTAACAAAAGAAGAGGGAGAGAACACAAATAACACATTAGAAACCACACCTGCGATGTCACAGTGGAATCAAATGAAATCAAAAGCATAATGAAAAAATACTACAAAGAGTTGTACTCCAACAAATTCGAAAACTTAGAAGAGATTGATACATTTTTAGAAAAACACGACCTACCTAAACTTACACAGAGAGAAGTAGAAAACTTAAACAGATCCATAACACATGAAGAAATTGATCAGGTCATCAAAAAACTCCCAAACTAAAGAAATCCAGGCCCATATGGGTTCACAGGGCAGTGGGTGGGGGAGGGGGGGAGGTTTCTACCAAACATTCTGGGTAGTGCTCTCACCAATTCTACTCAAATTATTCAAGAATATAAAAGAGGAAGGAAATTTTCCTAATACTTTTTATGAAGCAAGCAAGCATAACCCTCATACCAAACCAGGGAAGGACATCACTAAGAAAGAAAATTATACACCAATATCCCTCATGAACATAAATGCAAAAATTCTCAACAAACTCCTAGCCAACAGAATTCAGCAAATAATAATAATAATATATCATGACCAAGTGGGTTTCATAAAAGGGCTACAAGGGTGCTTCAACATTATAGAAACAATCATTGTAACCTACCATATAAATAAGAAAAAGGAAAGGAACTACATGATCATATTGATTGATGCAGAAAAGGCATTTGACAAAAATCCAAAATCCATTCTTGATAAAACAATCAACAAACTAGGAATTGGAAGAGAAATTCCTCAACATATATTCAAAATCAACAAGGCCTATATTACTCTCAATGGAAAGAAACTGAAAGCCTTCCCTCTGCAAACGGAAACCAGACAAGGATGCCCTTTGTCACCACTCCTATTCAATATTATACTGGAAGTCTTAGCTAGAACTATATGGCAAGATAGGGAAATTAAAGGCATCCAAATTGGCAAAGAAGGAAGTAAAACTCTATTTGCAGACGATATGATCCTATACATAAAAACTCCAAAGAATCAGTAAAAAAAGCTACTAGACCTCATTGGAAGATTCAGCAAATTGGCAGGGTATAAGATCAACATACAAAAATCAGTTGGATTCCTCTATAGTAACAATGACAGTACTGAAAAGAACATGAGGAAAGCAATACCATACATAATAGCTGCCCAAAGGATGAAATATTTAGGAATAAATGTAACCAGAGAAACAAAGGACCTATACAAAGAGAATTACAAAACATTACTACAAGAAATCAAGAGACTTACAAAGGTGGAAGAACATACTATGCTCCCGGATAGGAAAACTCAACATAATGAAAATGTTAATACTACCCAAAGCAATTTACACATATAATGCAATCCCAATCCAGATTCCAGCAACATTCTTCAAAGAGATCGAAAAGACAATTACAAACGCTATATGGAAAGGAAGGAGACCCAGGATAAGTAAAGCACTGCTCAAGAATAAGAAAAAGGTTGGAAGCCTCTCACTTCCTGATTTCAAAATCTACTACAAGGCTACAGTGGTCAAAACAGCCCGGTACTGGTACAATGAAAGATACATTGATCAATGGAACAGAATCGAGAATCGAGAAATTAACTCACCCACATACAGCCAACTGATTTTCAACAAAGTGCCTAGGTATGTTATTTGGGGAGGAGATAGTCTCTTTAACAGACAGTGCTGGCAGAACTGGAAAGTGATGTGCAAAAGATTGAAACAAGACCTCACGCCCTATACAAAAACAAACTCAGCATGGATTAACGACCTAAATGTGAATCCCAAAATTATGAAAGTCATCAATGAAAAAATAGGGACAAATATAATACAGGGAATACACAGACTACCAAACATTTTGAAAACTGCACAACTAAAAGTAGACAAAACAGATGAATGGGACATTCTAAAAATGAAAAACTTATGTGCATCAAAAGACTTCACCAAAAGAATAAAATAGGAACACACAGAATGGGAAAAAAATCTTTTCAATGATACATCAGACAAGGGACTCATTTCTAAAATATATAGGAAAGTACAACACCTATACAAGAAAAAGACAAATAACCCAATTAATAAATGAGCACAGGACATGAACAGACACTTCATGTCCGGGTGATCTGAGTGGCCAACAAACATATGAAGATATGTTCATGATGACTAGCCATTAGAGAGATGCAAATCAAAACAACAATGAGATATCATCTTACACCAGCAAAAACAGGAAAGATAAAAAAAAAAAAAAAATTAGAGGACAATAAATGCTGGTGAGGATGTGGAGAGACTGGAACCCTCCTACATTGTTGGTGGGATTGTAAAATGGTCCAACCACTCTGGAAAGATATATGGTGCTTCCACAGAAAGTTGGAAATAGAAATACCTTATGATCCAGCAATTCCTCTACTTGGTGTTACCCATAAAAAATATGAGCCATAACATGAGTAGATATATGCACACCAATGTTCATAGCAGCAGTATTTACAATAGCAAAAAGATGGAGACAGCCTAAGTGCCCATCAATTGAAGAATGGATAAGCAAACTGATAGATACACACAATGGAATATTATGCTACCTTGAAGAACAACAAGGAAGCTGCAAGCCACTGCATAACATGGATGAACCTTGAGGACATTATGCTGAGTGAAATTAATCAGTCACAAAAGGAGAAATACTGCATAGGACCATTATTGTAAAAGATTAAGAAAAAGAGCCAACACTAAAAGGGGGGAAAATTATATATATATTTCCTGATCACCAGGATGTATGGGATGGGGGTAGAGGGGAAGATAGAGTGCAGGGTAGGGAATAGACACAGGATAACTTGGGGGCAGGGGAACAATACACAAGAAGGGGAATGGTAGTAGAAGAACAAGGCTGATGGGAGAACAGTTAGGCAGGTTCACATGCGCAAAGTGGGACAGAGGTAAATGATAATGTATGTACAACATTGGAACAACAGGGCTCAAGTATACAGGGATTGAGGCATGGTTTGAAGGGGTGAAAGAGGGGAATAATGTTAAAATGCTTAGCTGTCTTTTGAATCTTGATTTCACTTGCCTACCATTGTAAAATAGACACTTGAGGTGGGGAGAAAGGAATAGCCTGAAACTTGACAATAGAAACCTTGTAAGTCCGTGTTCAGCCTATAACTGATTGGAATACCTTAAAGGGATCTAGAAGTTGCCCAGTGAAAGAGGCTTCCTGTGGAGCCTTTACATTGCACAAGACAATAGATGGAATCCAGAACCCCATCTAGAATCCTCTGAGGTAGGAAATTTCCACTGGAAACGATAAGTAGACCAGCCTGGAGCGGCTAGAAGAACAGAAGACACTTAATGAAAGAAAGACCAGCAGGAAAAGTCTGAAACAATAACAGCAGTCTGATCGATTACTACAAGAACAAGTAAGCTGTTCACCCAGGAGCCATCAGAGACCCCTCAGAGCAAACCCCCTTCCAAAACTGAGACTCAAGATGAATACATGAGCAGGCATGTGTTCTGGCTGGTTACCACACTGGTCACAGATAAGGGGAAGAGGGGGATAAAACAGCAATGAAGTTGCGAGCTAAGCCCGACCACATTCAGTATACCTGTGTGAACCCAGGTGGAGACCTGGGTGGCCAGCACTATGGCAAGATCTGGGGACTCCTGGGCCCAGAGACAATGACATGGTCACAGAGTACCAGAGCAGAGAGTGAAACATCCAGCTGATATGAAGTGAGGGGAGATGAACAAGAACGCCCATACTTGCAAATAGTACCCACTTGACCTGGCTTTGATGGCTGGTTGATCAGAACTCGACTAGAAGAAGAAAGATGAGGGGAAAAAAAAGAAAGAAAAACCTGGTACAATTTGATGAACTTTACCTATAATTATGGATGTAGTAGCTCATAAAAGGGAACAAATCTTTGCAGTGACGATGACTCCCACCCTCTGGGTATACAGGGTTGACAGGGATAGGCAACTTAGACATTGGCTACCCTAAAAGGAGGGGGCTATAAAGGCAAGAAGTGTCTTACAAGCTTTCAAGAGGGAACCTAGTTCCCAACAGGGTGGGGAAGGTAGAATCACCGCTGAATGATTTCCAGTCTTTTGGGACCTGGCTGCCAAAAGGAAGTGGGGATAAGACTCTTGTGGTACAATAGTGAATAATTGCCATCAGGACTGGTTGTGAGGGTAGGAAATATAGAGGTGTATTTTTTTTTTTTTGACAAAAGGAAGAGAGTGATTGATTTTGCAGCCCATGAACGGAGGTCCCTGGGACCATCATGTGAGAAGAGCGGAGAGCGGGACCCTCCCCAGAGAGGCAGTGATGCCAGGGATGGAGACAGAGAAGATGACATGGACAGATGGAGTGGCTGGGGACACTGAACTCAGGGAGGGAGAAGGGCTGTGTGCTGGAGGCTGGGGGGCAGGCCTGTGCGGTGTACCCTTTGGTTATTTGATTCTGCATGGAGGGTGTTGTAATCATTGCAATGAAACAAAACACAATAGAATGAGTGTAAAGCTGATGTTATTCCATGTAAACCTCACAATAAAAACTTAAAAAAAAAAAAAAAAAGATAATTTGGGCATACTTAAGTGATTTAAATTATTTTACTTTTAAATGTTCTTTCGGTTTTGGAAACAAAAATTCTGAAGGAGCCAGACTGGGCTATAGGGTAGATGGGGTATAGTTTCCCAGCAAACTGCTCCTAGAACAGCACTTGCTACCCTGGCAAAATGAGTAGGTGCCTTGTCAAGGTGGGAAAACTTTCCTTACCAATGCATCTTTCCATTTTCTTAAACCATTTTTATAATAAGCCCCTGTGTTCATCTTGTGGCCTTTGAGAAAATATATCAAGAAATCCCTTTGGCAGTAGCCCCACAAAAACAGTCACCATAACCTTCAGATCCCCTCAGAAGCTACTGTTTTGATTGTGATTAGACCTTTTTTTTTGGAAGGTACCCTAATCTCTTATTACTAAGAGATCTTGTCAGCAGCCATTGACTGATTGCATAGATATGTTTCAAGGCCTTTTTTTTTTTT